>NW_025336598.1:33929824-33931275 GCF_004798865.1 Varanus komodoensis
CTGGCGCCGAAAAACAAATAACGACGGCGCCAGGCTAAGACCTTTTTATTTAAAACTTATTTTAATTGTTAATTTATTATGTAGGTTTTTTTTAAATTTTAAGCCAAGATGCACCGGGTTTTAATATTTTTATTGTATAATTTTTATATGCTTTTGTTTTGTTGTGAGCCGCCCCGAGGCTTTGTTGCGATGGGGGCAGCATAGAAATGTTTTAAATAAATAAACTTCCAAACGCCTAGTAATGGGGTTTTCTTACTATTTAGATGATCTGCCTAAAATTTAACACTTTAAAGGTTTACCTGCTAAAACAATTATAAAGGATATTAATAGAGAATATCTATTAATATATTATTAATTTTATTAATATAAAGGATGTTACCACAGAAAGAAGTTCAAAAGGCCTTAAAGCAAAACCCAGTTTAACCAGCCAGTTTTTCTTCCATGATGTTCATATGGCTATTGCTCAACATACTTTGGTAGCTTCTCAACTTCATTAAGCTATATCTAGTGCTGCCCTTGAAGACAATTCAGAAACTTCACCTGGAACAGACTGCAGTAGTGTACTGGCTAGAACAGAACATATTAACACCTGTTGTTTTTCTGATCTGCATTGCCTGAAAATTTGTTTCTAAGACTAATTTATGCTAATGCTGTTTTATGCTATGTTTTGTATGCACTTCTGAAATCTGTAACTGTTTAGATAGATAATTATTCATCTAAATATAGGTAAAATTTATTTGATCTCTCAGGTTGATGAATATGCCAGCTCCTTAAAGGAACTTTATGACTACTTTAAACTTTATTTTTTCTTTTGAAAAAGTTGCCAAATATCTGTCGAAGGCAAATACACTATAAGGGTCCTCATAATTTTCCTTCTTGTGCACTTATTGTACTGTGTGATTGCTTTTTATTCCATTATGCTAATTTAGAAAAAAAGTTTTTTAAAAAAACTCTGCCTACAAGCATGTGTCTTGATTCTTAGTTTCCTTTTATTTCTCCAGTTCCATTCTTGCCTTTAGGAAAAGTGCACACACACACAAAATAGTATTTAGAAACTTCTAAAAATCCAACTCATGCCTAAATGCCTGATAAGTTTTGACTAACTTCCTAAAAACTTTGCTGTGGTACCTCCCTTGTAAGGTGGTTCTATACAGCTGGCACCACTATAAAGGAGGTTCCTCATGTGGCAACTAGTTTTGCTTCCAATGGTAAGAAGAAAGGTTTCTCTAGATAATCAGTGAAGAGAGATTTATATGGAAAGCTCATATATTCTTTTAAGTAGTCTGGGCCCTGACCATTTAAGGCTTTCTATGCAAGAACCTCCTTCAATTAACAAAAGGCAACCACAATTCTATTGTCGCAAAGGCAAAGTCCAATGTAAATCCAGGTCAAGTCAAGAAGTTACCCGAGGGTGTGGAATGGGCTTCCACAAGAGGTCGTTGAGGCCCCAT
>NW_025336598.1:33931375-34017434 GCF_004798865.1 Varanus komodoensis
GTGTGGAATGGGCTTCCACAAGAGGTCGTTGAGGCCCCATCGGTGAGAGTGTTCAAAGATAGGCTAGACATGCACATGGCGGGCATGTCGTGAGTGGAGCTGGCTGGAGCCGGGGGTCAGACTAGATGGCCTGGGAGACCCCTTCTGACTCACTCTATTTCTATGTTTCTATGTTACCCAAATACAACTGTCTGGGGACAGATCAATTATGCATAAGAGAACACAGCTAGCACAAAATACCCATCCACAAGAGATTAGTTACATAATCCTAAGTACAGATCCAACATCATCAAGTGTCCTAGTCAGGCATTCTCCTACATGGCATTCCCACAAAGGGAAGGGCCCCATTCCCCCTGACAGCTATGTACTAGGAAACATGTTTACAAAGGGGTGGCCATGCTATGCATGGGGCCTCCCATGATGACATGGAACTCTGACTATGCATGCCTCCATTTCACAGTAGTCTATGCACAGGCTCTCCATCAATATAAAAAGGCATGCAATTGAAATAATTGCATTAGGCGGTAAACCTGAGTAAAGTTGATCTCCCTATGTGCTGTAAACTTCACTTTGAACATTTAGTGGAAGAAGACTGAAGGTGAACATTCTTCCACTAAATGTTTCTGAACCTCAGATTTTGAGTATTAAGTAAATTCTTCTCCCGTTCTTTGTACACTCCATAGCCAACTACAGGTATATGTAAATACTGCATGATACTAAGAAACATGAACATAATCATAGATAAAGCCTATCCTTACCACAAGTTGAGGAATTTATCTTCTAATGTAAAATCCAGTGCATCTAGCTAAAAATTCTAACTTTTTCCATAAAAGCACAGACACAGAATGGGAAGCATAACCATAGACAACTTTTCATGACTACCTCTTTTAGCTGAGGCCAGGGAAGAACTTCCTGGACTTATCCCATGGATTCTGGCATCCATTTCACTGCTTCTGCCTATTTCCAGCTAACATTTGATGTTCTAGTCCTCTTCCTCTTATAGTCTTAAGATCTTATGTGGCCTGAGTGGAATCATTAAAATATTATCATAAGCGGATGCTACCTCCATTACAAATAAATAAGTAAATATTGTTTAAAATTGCATTTGAGTGAACAATGTGGTTTTGTCCGCCCATGGTGAAGTTGCAAAATTATTTGTAGATATCATGTTGTGTAGACAAGTTTTCCACTGTTTAAAAATTACAGTGTATTTGTGTCCCTCCACACAGGAACACCAACAACCTATTAGTATAAACACTGCAGGGCAAAAATAGTAAGATAAAAGTTAAACTTGGATGAGGAAATCCACATTGGAAAAGCATGAATCCTCACAGATATTTTTCTAGTGTATTTTTTTCTGGAAATATCCCAGACACATTTCTTCAATCCCTCTGTACCTTTTAACACAAATCTTGACTATTGATGCTGCTTACATGTTTCTTTGAAATGTGATTATGAGAAATTAATTTAACATCAAAATATTAAGCAGCTAGTTATAACTTTAAAAGTATTTTAGGTGACCCTTTAGGAGACAACTTAACAGCTCTTACCAATCTGTTTCTGCTTCCCAAAAATCTTCCAGACCATGGACGATCAAGTGTTCCTGAGTAACGAGTTGGAGATGAAGCTGGAAGCTTCCATGGGCTTTCATATACTTCACTTTCTCCAATTGCCCAGTCTCTGCTGGAACTATGCAACCGGCTAGATTCCTACAAAGCAAGATATTTATTTCAGCCTTCTGTTCAAGTCATTATACCTTACAATTAAGTCTAATAAGCAACATTTGCTACATTTAATCTAAAACATCAAAATGTTAAAGAGATTTATATTCTTGGACTGCTACCAAAATATTACAGAGCTTATTTTCTTATTTATGCACTATCAAAATCAAGAAATATGACATTTTTCTACCTGTTAGAATGGGCATTCTAGATACAGATATAGCATTATCTTAAAAAGTTGATAAGAAATGGTCACCATAGAAAGAACTCTGCTTTCATTCACCTATGTCTCAAGTAAGATCAGAGCTATACAAAGAATGGAGAGAAATGCAGACATTTTGCTCAGGAAGTAAGGACTTCTTCCCTTGCAGTAGTGCCCTATGTTAGCAAGACTAGAAATGATATGTAGCAAGGAGGGGGAGAAATAAGAGCTGGACCATCTCTAAGATCATTAGTTCTTTAACATCTTAATTTTCTATTAGGGCAGAATTCATCCTTCTTAATTGAAGAATTTATCATCAAGGTAACTACTGGTCATGGCCTGTTTAAATATACTAGGTATGTTTACACTCAGCAACACATATAAACAGTGTTACTGCTACCTGCAATGTTAGCTGCCAGGGATCTGTGACTGGGAATGCAATGATGCACCTGAGACTTAAAGCAGTAACCAACAGGGGCATTCTACATTCAAATAGTAATAGCAGCGCTCCACTGAATCATTCAGCCGTACATATTATGCCAGTAGAACACACTGCAGTATCTGATGATCCACACTCATAAAAGTGGTTGCACTCATCTAATTTTAGTTGGATTCTCTCCTTCTGCATAGTTCAGCATCTAGTTTACACAAATAAAATTCAGTATTATGGAACAAGTAATATCAATATAGCCAACAACATGTTTAAAATGGACTTGAGGAACAGTTTGTTGGGAAAATGAAGATTCTAAAAGAATTATCTTTCATAATGATATTTTAAAAATTTGCAAAAGATTTTTGCAAGTGAGGAATCCAATACAGCAATAATAGCTACGAATCTTCCTTTGTTCCTTGTATTTTGGCATTTCTGAAGCCTTCAAATAGAAGATAGTAAAAGGAGAAGCTCTGCCTGATTCGTAATTCATATAGCTCAGTCTTGTTATTTCTTGTATTCAGAACAAATATTCTCAGCTATTCTACCCATTTAAATTTTATAGTTTCTCATTCAGTTACTCAGCAGTTTAACAGTTCTAATCTGCTTTTCTACATCATTTGAAGGTCCCAAGGGCAGTTATTATAAAGCATTATTTTGTTTTCTATGAGTCTGTGGAAAAATGTCAACACAGTAAGTATCATAAGACAGATGGCAGATAATGTAAGGAACCCTTATATAAACCTAGCTCCCATAGCACTATCAGTCTGTAAATTCCAGGCCAAACTCATTTGCTCATTTGATAGTTGCTTTTGACCCGGGTAACCTTACAAATTTTGGGATCAACATGCCTGAGAAACTTTATCTCGCTATCTTAGCACATATACCAATGAGCTATATCCCTTGCGCCTGTTCAGAACACTGATGTCTAGCAACAGAACATTACCCCTGTAACCTGTAGGTTTTGGAATTATCTGACCACTGCTCTCTGTAGGAAACATAAAAACTTTCTATTTCTACTTATATTTGGCCATAATTTCTAATGATTGATGTTATTTCTATTTTCTTCTTTAAGCACTTTGTGAAAATGGATGTAAATGTTTATATACACATTTAATTTTGAGCTACAACAATATTACTAAGACCTCAATTCTTATTCCTGCTTACTGTTAAGAACCACTGAGCTCACCAAATTGCATATATTAGGAGGGCAGCCCAAGTTAAAGAATCTTCTAAGTAAACTTTATCCAGTATTCCAGCTATTGAATGAATGCAATCCATTTTACAAGCAGCACATGTAAGGCATTCTTACATACATTTCAACAGAAAAAATGCCTACTTATATAATCTACTGCAATTGTACTGAGAAAAGCAGCAGAGAGAAGAGTTACAAATCCCTTCCAAATCATTTCATAGGTCAGTCTTACAGAGTGGTACCAAAGCTAAAAGTAGCTACATGAAGTATATCTATTTTTAGATACTTAATTCTGCTAAACGTCCAAAAACGCAAGCTAGCACACAACACACTTGGTTCTCTCAGTGAGGCCCTGTATACCTCTTCAATAGAAACCATTAGAAACCATTCCTTCTAAGACAATGCTTCTACACTACATAATCTTCATAAAACTAACATAGCTTGACACCGAGAAACTTGACAGAAGAGAAAGTACTGAACGGAGCACACAAACAAGAGCTAAGGAAAAATGCCAAAGTTGCAGAAATTACACAATTATATACACTATTATCAAAGATCAAACATGCACTACAGTACTGCATTTGCTCCACAGAAAGTCTACTATTGGGAGTACATCCATAATTATTGTAAGTATGTGAGAAAAGAAGAGGAAGAAAAAGAGCCTGTACATGGTAGGAATGTAATGGCCAGAGGTGTTACACTGCACACAAGAGATGCACTGCATCTCTCAGTGGAGGCTGGATAATCCAGCATTGGGGAGACAAGAGAAGCAATGCTGCAATCATACTAAAATGCAGCACTTTTTAGAATGCAAGCAAATGATGGCCAATTAGAATGCGAGCAAATTGGAATGCGAGCAAATGATGGCCATTCTGGAAGGGGCTAGGTAAGACTGCCACATGGCACAAACAACATAAAAGTTAGAGGCAGAAGGAAAGAGGTTTTCCCCTTTCCCCAAAGTCAGGTGGTTTGAAGTCCCATTCACTTTGCCTCTGATAATTCACTGAGAACTGAAATAATTTCTAGTTGCAAAGCCTTGTCTCAGAGGGATGGATACATGCATTTAGCAGCTGCAGAAGCAAACCTCACCTCCCTGTACTCCTACGTTGTGCTTTCTACTAGCTGGAACCACTGGGAGTGGGAGAGGAGGTAGCTGGAGAGATGACAGGATGGCTCGTTATCATGGCCTCTCCTCCCCTGAAACACCCGTCTTATCCCCCTCTCCATGATTGCATTCCTAACCTCAGAGGCCGGCTGGCATGATTCGGCCCGCAACAGCTGTGCGGGGGTGGGGGAGGGACAGAGTTCCAATTCCCAACTCTAAGGTTAGAGCACTGTTTCCATCCTGTGATATGAAAATCCAAACTAGCCTATAGCCCCTAACATATTTACTTTTTTCAGAGCAAGAAGGTAGAAGCGTTCATGACCAATTTATCTTCATTTAACTACTACTAAAATTAGACTGCATTAAAAGAAAATAATATTAAAAAAGGGAACTAAGGAGCAATTTACATCTGTAATTCACAACAATGAAATGTATCCTATGGAAGTTTAAGCCGCACTTATTCAAGTGGCAGAACTGGGAGTTGTAGGGCTTTTTTCTCTCTAAATGTACACAAGACCACTCCCTTAATAATGCAATTTCTCATAAACTACTTAAGGGAGAATGATAGGGGGAAGAAAAGAAGATAAACATTATTCTGCATGTTTGATATAACCAAGCTGACACTTAGAAGCTGAAGATGGATGCAGCATATACGACTGCAAACATAAATTTACCTGGCATCCAGATTCCGGTCTCAATGAAGACTCTCTCATATGATATGAGTCAGTTATGTTGGTTCCTCCACTTCCAGTTCCTGTCCTAACACTTCGAGAACTGGATGGCTGAACAGATACCCGCCGTGGAATTCTTGACGGTTTTGATTCCATTTTCTATATACTGTGAAACAAATATTCAGATTTTCCAATCAGATGAAAAAATGCCAGTGTACATGGGACCCTAGCATGCTAACATTTCCACCAAGCGGCAAGAAAATATAGTTTCAATGAGATATTGATGCAGGCACATGCGAATTCTTCTTTGTTACATCAGCATCACTAAAATGATGCCAAGTTCCACTTTTCTATTTTTAAAAGTATATTCTTGCCTCTTTGTTCCTATTACTCCTTACCCTTGACTTTTTGGAAGTTGCAAGTTATGCTTCTATGACTGCACACAGATTCAGTCAAGAGAGAAAAAAAGTTTTATCAGGCAGCCTTCCCTAAGTTGAACATACTGTGTTGCTGCATAACCAGTTCCTTCCTTTTTCTAGCTTCAGAATGTTTCTCATTCTTGCATTTTCCGTACCTACATAACATTCATTTCAATGGCTATGGCATAATGTTGTTTTATTAAATGATATATTTATTATCACAGTGTATGGAGGTGAAATCATGGGATCAGATGTTCCTAAATATACCAAAATGACTTCCTTTCCCCTTAAAAGATAAACTGGTTAGTGTAAGTTACATGAGAATGACAGAAAGGGCAAGGAAAGAGCCACTATGTCAGAAAAATATAGTGTACTCAAAGTTTCACATTAAAAATGGTTAAGGTTACTTTGTTAAAAGTTTTTAGTTCAGTCTGTGCATTTATCAGGCATTCAACACACTGTGATTTGCTGTAAGAAATTCCCAAATACAGTGTTTTTCTTTTAAGGTTTCCTTCTGCAAAAATCCAGATTTAAACTTTTTCCATCTACGTTAACTTTGAACTGGGATACTTATATCTTACCATATCTTTTCAGTGCTGCCACTAAAAAAAAGTGTATGCCTTTGTCCTTTTTTTGTTTTGTTCCTGTCCTGCCACTGACATCATCTATCAAAGGTAGATACCTTGAGGCATATTAGTTTACAATCCCATCTTTTTTCATGCTAGATAATGCTGATAGGAGTTGGGGACTTCCACATTTTGCTCTACAAGTTGCCCACTAACACACTGCAGAAGTAACCTATTCAAGAATATTACATCTACCCATTTCACTGAAATTAGTAGCAGAGTACTTCAAGCACTAAGTGATCTGCAAAGTTCTTTAAGGGCAGAATGTTACGCATATTCAAACAGAAAAAAATCCTACAGAACAGTTCCCTTGTCAACCAAGAAAGTCTGAGAATGCAGAGAGTTGTAGAATTATTTTCCACCTAAGCATGTATAGGAATGCAACTCATGTATACCTGAAAGCATCGTTAGAAGTACACTGTCCTTGATTTATTTTATTAACATTTGCACTGATTAGACAAATGCTATAGTTTAATCATCACATAAATCAAACTGATTATCACTGATAATTAACATTTAAAGAAAACCCATGTCTTTTAAAAGAACAGTCTGGTAAATCAGACTAAAGCCCTTGCAGGCCAGCATCCTGTTCCAACAGTAGCCAGCCCTGACTATTCATATGCAGCATGATGGCTATGCTGTCCACCTTGCCTCCAAAAAGCATACTGCTTCTCTCCATGGAGAATCCATTTTGCTATCACACCCCAGTGTCACTGAAAAACCAACCGTCTCTGAAGTTCATCTCATTTTTTAATGAGTCCTGACTGCTAACACAGTTTCCTGATGGACTCCTGTGTTGCCTTCCACCCCTTATTGAAATGGCCTTCTATTCTTGCCTCTGTTTACTTTTTTTTATCCATTACTGCTGACGTTTTCTTAAGAAACTTTCCTTTAACAGAGTTTACACCTGTCTTCATGCTATCTTAATGAATTCTAAGAAGAGCTTATTCGTGTGATCGCATAAATGCAGAGAGACTCATTCTTTTAAATGGTGCCTGATCATAAGGGTATGTCTTAATCAAGTTTCTTAAAAGACGTTCATTTAAATTATGAGAGCCAAGCAATGCTGAACATTGTACTAACTGTTTTATTTCCTTTCTGTAGAAATAAAAATCTAATGAGAAAAATACATTTGAATCATGATATATGTGGATAGAGTTGTAAAATGTTTCTACAGGGCAAAATTAACAAGTATCAACTTAAAAGGAAATCCTGCCGGCAATGTAATCATATCTGCATGCTGGAAATGTATAACTTGGGATCTCAGCAGCCTGCATTAACAAAGACCTGTTTGTATTTTTTTATCATATTTATATCCCAACTTTCTTCCTTTAAGGTACTCATAATCCTTACACAATCCTCCTCCTCCTCCCAATAACCCTAAGAGGTAAGTTAGGCTGCGAGTCAGTGACAGGCCCAAAGCCATCCAGTGAGCTTCACAGCTGAGCAGGGAGTAGAACCTAGATCTCCCAGATCCCAGTCTAACCTTTATGCTATACTAACTTTCATAAAGGTTTTTCAGAATCCAATTCAACATAGTGAATAAGGAGAAAGGGGAAGCAAGACTGAGTAGGTTTGTATGCCATGACAATCCACTGTGGGTGATAAGTCAGTGTGTTGTCATACTTTGCATATGTGGTCCACTTTCTGTAAGAGTACTTGTTTGAGGACAATATGCCGCCCTGACAATCTATGATTTGTTTTAGGGGTGAACCCACAATGGGCTGCTGTGTCATCCTAATCCAAGTGAGTGATGTGGGTTCTGGCAATTAGTAAGTAACCTGATCAGCAAGAGTGTCACTTTCCCCACTGTTCCTGCTGAGCTCACCCAGGCCTTCTCCAGTGGCCCAACTGACACAATGGAGCAACCATCACTATCCATGTCCCCTACTGCAACAAGACCTCATGGCATGCAGTCTCTTCCCCTTTTCTATTGGAGACTACCTTTTGCCATGTGACACATCAGCAGAGCTGTCACTGCTTCACCACTCTATTTTTTAAGTGCAAGACATTTCTACACATTTATTCACTTCTTTACTCATTACATTTTTTAGTCAAACTTGTGGAAGGACAGGTATGCAACAGATAACCTCCTTCATGGTTTTTGTTTTTGGTTAGACTTGTCTCCTTTCAGCATCCTTGTGCTTTTTCATATTTTCCTGACTCCTGCAAGCAGCCCATGAGCAGACTTCCTTTCAAAATGGGGATTTTGAAAAGGTAAATCAGGGTTGTTGTTTATGTGCCAAATGTATATGTCATTTGAAGGGGAGCCTGAATTTGACAGCTAGCTGCCTAAATTCCATGCTCCTGTTAAAGGGGTGAGTTGTGTTTTTCCATCTTCCTGAGCACCTACAATGTTGGGAAATAAAGATAAGTGCAAGGTCACTGGAAAGAGTTGCGTCCAACCCAAAAAACTGGAGGATCTCACCACAAATGGGATATCTACTTGTTAATTGCTTCCACAAGCAAAGATTACTCATGACTTTGCTTTCCTTTGACTGCTTACCCTTTTACAACTGTTAAGAGAATACAAATTTTAAAAAAGTATATTGATTTGCAGTCTTTCTAGGTCAATGCCCATAGTTTGACAACAGACACCTCCAGGACACTGTCCAGGGAAAGGCTTTCTACTTCTCACTCCTGCAAGTGCACACATGTGCAATTTCACAAGTCCAGCTTAAAAAAGCAAAAAGTGCAAAGAAAAAAGTACACTAGTGAGATTTCCTTCAATATATATCTTAAGACATTTTGGAAGAGCTGTTACTGGCTGTCACAAAAAGGAGGTTGGCTGTGGTGAATGAAAAAGTGCTTGCAATCATAGCAGGGAAAGGAAATTAAAAGTTCCCTGGGACACCAGCTAGAGAAGCAAGGGAAGAGGAATTGGGACAATTCACAGTGAATCTAATCACCTACCAGGCCTATTTTGGGTTGTTCTGTGAACAACCAAGCCATTACTGATTATGTGCAGAATGGGTTAGTATGATATGTGAACCTACTCACTGAGTTGCTGTTCCTTCATTTTCACCCAGTTATAAATTAGGGCATCTAAACAGAAACTAGACATTACACAGGAGACTTGTGTATCTGCCAGATTTGGGTATCCACCAAATTCACATACTGGCAGGAGGGTATTACAAGCGCAGTATGGACAAGAGATTGATGGCAAAAGAAGGGATGGCAGAGGATGAGGTGGCTAGATGGAGTCACTGAATCAGTTGGTGTGAGCTTAGCTGGACTCCGGAGGATGGTGGAGGACAGGAGAGCCTGGAGGAATGTCGTCCATGGGGTTGCAATGGGTTGGGCATGACTTTGGGACTAACAGAACATGGACAAGAGAACCAGAATCCACTATCCACTATTTTCCTCCTTCCAACTATTTTGTTCCACTATTTTCCTCCAATAAGACAGCACAACTGGGACAAAATCATAGAACCAGAACTCAACAGGAAAAATCAGCAAGGGAGACAGAGTTTGAAGAAAAGTGTTATTTTCTTCCCTCTTCTCGATTCACTTTTCTATAAACAGCACAAGTTGATCATGTTGTTCATTTCTCATAGTTGCAGGAAAAGGATATAATAAGCAGACTTGAAATAGGTACAGCACTACTGCAGCAAATTGAAGGAGGAGCTTATCTACAATAAGGCTGCCATGGGTGAAGGCTATAAAAACTTTCCTTCCTTTTCAGCATTTGTGTCCCAAAAGTTGTTGCAACACCAAACAATAGCAAGGATTTAGACCTAATTGCAACACATATTACCCAGTACTGAAAACATTTAAGTAAGCAGTGTTCTTCCTTTGGGACAAATCTGTACATCTGTTTTCTCCCTACTTTTGTCATTATCTTATCCAGAAATGAAGGGGCAATTTTGAGGTCCTCACCAGAATGAATGTGAATGTCCTCTTACGGAGGAGAGATAGCAGTCATGTACACACATACTGTATTTAAAGTTTTTCAACAGCTGTGACAAAAGAAGTTTGGCTATATAGTTGGGCGCAAATTTAGCTGATCTAGGATAATGGAAACACTTTAATTAAGCCACTGCACACACATTTGGGAAACAATTATTCTCTTCTTTCCCATGACAAACCCTACCATACCCATTTGCCACATTTGTCATTACTCTAACACACTTAATGAGAGTATTCCTTGAAAGTAAACTAGTTTCTCACATATTAGAATTAGCAATTAACCAGTAAGATAGCATCCTTTTTATCTTTAGGAATGGAAGAGTTATGCCAAACTTCAGTTATGATTCAGTGTGGGCTAAAGAGCTTATAATATAAAATTCTAATTAGGTGAGCAAAGAGGGAAAAGAAATGGAGCAATGAGATGTTCCACTTCTAAGTGGAACAAGGAGATTTCCATTAGCTTGTGACAAAAATGAAGCAGCTCCAAAATGTGTGTCATGCTGCCTCTCAAGACAGAGAATAACTGAGGAGGAGGAAGTCATCAACATTATATAGGATGGCTCAATCAAAACATGTTTTAGATTGATGTGATTGATATAAACATGATTGATATAAATAATCTACAATATACACTGGCAAGAGCTCATGACAGGCAAGGGACACAGCAGACTGTTCTTCAGATGATTCTAGAATACAGCTCCCAGCACACCTAGATATTGATCATGCTAACTGAAGATGATGAAAGTTAAAGTCCACACTTTCAGAGAACAACAACAAAGTACACACTTTCAGAGGCTACCAGCTGATCCGGGCTCCAACTCAGCCTTGCAGCATACTGGGTGGAATAACAATTTTCTCAGTCTAACGTAAGAAAAGGGCATAGCCCAGTGGCTGAGCACCTACTTTGCATACAGAAAGTACCAGGTTCAACCCTGGACACCCTTGGGTTGGGGAAATTTCTACATGAAACTCAGGGGAGCTGCTGCCAATCAGTGTCAACAGTACTGAGCTTGACAGACCTATGGTCTGACTCAGTATAAAGCAACTTCCTGTATTCCTAATCTATGTGAGCAAACTAAGAAACATGCTACCCTCCTTGATGTTTTTTAAAGTGACAAATAAAAATTAAAATATCTAATGTAGTAGAGTAGTAAAACAGGATGTATTTTCTCGCATACTCTCTCATTTCCTTTCATACTCTTTCTAGCCAACCTCCTTGACTGAGTACATAAAAGGTGTGTGGATAAGGAGAAATCTGAGAGATATTATTTTACAGCTATGGCGCCAAACTGCTCGACAAGGAGCTGTTTGCAAAGTCGGGTCTGTTTCTCAGAGCCTTGCCAGTGGAAAGGAAAAGGAAACTGGGCCAAGGGCTTCAGCTGAGTGAGACTGAGACACACAAATACACACACACACACACACACACACGAGAACAAGATGGAGACTCCAGCTTCAAAACTGTGACACTTGCCTCCAGCACCGACAGCCACTCCGAGGCAGCGCCGCCACCCGCACCCGCATATGCCCGCTCGCCTCCCTCTCCCTGCCCAAGACAGCACACGAGACACAACCGTTACCCGCCGCAGTGCCGCCTGACCGCCCCACCACTCTCCGTTTGTGCTTCCTCCTCCAGCTGCTGCCCGAGCTGACAATGGCGGCCGCTTAGTGCTGGAGCAATGGGCGGGGCGAGAGCCACCCAGGCCGCCTGCCAATCACCGCGCAGCCAACGGACGAGACTCGCCACGAGCAGCCGCTCCACAACCAACTCTCGCGAGACCGGCGACCACCCGTCCCAGACTGTTATCTTGAGTCTATCTGAGGGTGTCGCTGTGCTAAATTCCCGCCCGGGGGTTGCCGGGAAGGCGGAAGGTTAAAGGACCGCCTGGTGCGATTCCCACTTTCGCCCTTGGTGCTCCTGAGCGGTGACGTGCGGCGCTTGCTGGCTTTGCGCAGCTCCTAGCCTTGATGGTCCAATCTAAAAGAAAGCAGAAAAGTGTTCCTGACGTCTTTGGCTGGGACTTGCGGAGAATCAAGTTGCTAAAACTCAAGAGCCCACGTCGGCGGATCAGAATTCACATCTGAGGCTGAAACCGAGGGAGACATTGGGGAAGATCTGATTTCAGTGTCCCCGTTGGATCAGTAGTAGTAAAGCAACCACACACCTCTCTCCACTAATGTCACGATAGTTAGAGCTGGAATCCTGTGCCCACTTTATAGGGGATAAAAGTGGAACTGGACTTCTGAGAAACCCCAAGAGACTGAGTGTATTAACTTCCCAGTCAGCCAAGACAAAGTGCTTTCTCGGTCTGCTGTCCTCAATACGTGTTCGACCAGAACATGCTGGCTGTGAGTTTCCCAGAAGTCAACTGTATCTGGGGCTCACAGTTAACGCTACGTTCGCACTAGAGAGAGGTTTCCATGACTAATATATGTCTGCCTATAACATACATCTGAATCTGTCCCAGTCCAACAGCTCCCAGAGTCCTTTTAAAGGGACTAGGACCAAAGGACTCAGCTACCAAAATATTTATTTATTTATTTGGAATTTTTGTATGCCGTCCTATTCGCATAAGCCTCAGAATGGCTTCCAACATTATAAATACATATATATAAATACATGCAGGAAGATGGAAAATATCCTTTCCTTTAGAAAAAAAACTGAGGAAGTATACATTTGCACTTTTCCAAGCACCTAAAGAATTGTTTACGTTTTGACACTCAGCCTCCATTCTTTGAGATACTGGTTTGGTATCTTTCAGAGTCCACCCCATTAGATCATCAACCACCTCCTTTTTAGCACACCAACATTGCATCTTAATTAAGCATCCAAGACAAGCATAACAACCTTAAAGAATCATGTTGCATCAACTCACCTTATGATGTGGAAACAGTCAAACATGACACTATGAAATTTGTTGAGCTGACAAATAGAGTTAAAAATTCAAACAGTACAGTGCAGGAAATTAACCTAAATAAATAAATTGGGATAACTGTGTATTTTTCACTTTGTACTTAGGGATTCTTGGAATGTAAATCTGTATGCATTTTACATCCCAGCTAATCAGAGTTGAGCAAAATGTTATTGTTTATGAGTAATTAGATGCCAACTCAAGGTCACTTCCTTGACATCACATTCCTTAGAGGTTTTCATTATATTTAAGATTCACTGGGAATTGCTGACTCATGGATAGGGATTGCATGTCATGTTAAATCACCCTATGAATAAGTTCTCATGGGTTGGTTGTGCACTCACTCACCCAACAGACAAATGGATATTCTGTGGCTTGCTATGGTTTGTTTCCCTCTTGGGTCCTTCACTGCACCCTTCCAGCTCTGGCATGGATCCCAGGCATCGCTGCAGCGCAACTCCTCATCACATCTGTCCTTATATCGACACCCTTTCTGCATCTTGGCTGCTGGGCTTGCCAGCTACTGAGAAAAACTCTCCCCATCCCCAACATCAAACAATTAATTTTCTGAACCATTTGGAACACAATAAGATGTTCACAATTCCTCCCCCCAAAGGAATTGCACTCTTATACAAAAGTGTTAATTGCCTATATAACCCCCCTCTTCTCAAATGTTCTTGTCTATGCTTTTCTCCACTTCGCAATAATAACAGTGCTATATTCCACCAGGACCACAGATACATGCTAGTTAATGTAAAATAATGCATTCATTCAGGTTGCTCTACTCTCACTCCCCTTCCAGAACTGCACTGAATCTTGCGATGGCTCACACCCCTTTCCTTTATTAAAACATATTCAATAAATGGTCTCCAAATATATTCAAAATTATAGTTCCTTACTATTATTAATCTTAGTGCTATTAGTAAATTTGTCATAAATTCTTTAATATTTTGTCCCACTCATTTATTTATTTAAAACATTTCTATGCCGCCCCATTCGCCGAAGCCTTCTTTAAATAATGACAATAATGCTAGTCCAGGATCTACTTCAATATTTAAATTTAGTATTTTACTAATTTCTTTGAAAACTATTTCCCAATACTTATTTATATATTTACAGTCCCACCACATATGGAAATATGTACCATACCCACTTTCTGGTTATATCTTCAACATTCATTGGAATATTTATTATTATTCATGTAATTCAATTTAATCAGAGTTAAGTACCATTTCCAAATTAATTCATAGAAGTTTTCCTTAATTCTTAGCAACATCCATTTAAAAATTCTCTTATCCCACATATTATTCTACTCTACATTCCTAATATTTCTTCTTAGGACTCACTGGAGAAGACCCTAATGCTGGGAACGAATTGACAACAAAAGAGGAGACCCTGGAGGAATGTTGTCCATGGGGTTGCGATGGGTCGGACGTGACTTCACGAATAACATAACATAATACTTCTTAAATCTATTTCCCAAGACTCACTAAGAGGATTAATATATTATAAATTTTACTTGTCATTCCTCTAATCCACATTTTATCTTGTTCTTTCTGAATAATTATATCTTCAGATTTAGTATATTCCCCACATTTAACATTTTTCTTCAACCAAACTTTAGTCCATCGGTCTAATCGTAGTACATTATACCAAGTTACATTACCCTCTCCTAATATTGCCCGTATCTTTTCTCTGCTGTTAATTTTCTCTACCAGTCTTTCAATCTAATAATATTTTTACTGTTCAGTAATTCCCCCAAACTACTCCTCAAATTCTCTGGAAATCTGGAAGAGAGTGGATCGGGCTGGCAACCTTGCAAGAGCTCACCCTAGCATGCCTTGTGCTGTTCCAGCTGATGAGCTCAAAGGCACACAAGAGCTGAGTGCCTTTGCACTCATCAGCAAGAGTGGGCGGGGCATGCTGGGAAGAGTTCATTGGCTCAGGTACAAGAGGCTCAGTGTGCCAATTCTGAGAAGGTAAGAGAGGCCAAGGGGTCACATGGGGGGGGGGTTTCTGGGCAGGTGAAATAGGGAAGAAAAGGATGAGCCACCACAGAGGAGTAGTCATGCAGAGATCACAGAACAATCTCTGCAGAGATCACAGGCCCACAAAGCATTCTTTCCCATTTATTTAGTTATTTATTTAGTTATTTATTTATTATTTAAACTATTTCTATGCCACCCCATTCGCAAAAAGCCTCGGGGTGGCTTACAACATTAATAAATAAACATAAATAAACAGTTATATCATTAGACTTTAAAAAAAACGGAAATATCTCGGCACGTACACAAAAACCCAATAAATACAGTTCATAAATTAACAATTAAAATAACTTTTAAATAAAAAGGTCTTGGCCTGGTGCCGAAAAACAAATAACGACGGCGCCAGGCGGACCTCTCTGGGGAGCGCATTCCATAGGTGGGGCACCACCGCAGAGAAGGTCCTCCTCCGGGTACTCACCCTCCTTATATCTTTCACGGAGGGTTCCCGGAGAAGGACCTCCCCTGCCAATCTCAAGGGGCGGGAGGGCATATATGGACGCAAGCGTTCCTTTAGATAACCAGGTCCTAAGCCATTGAGGGCTTTATAGGTGATAACCAACACCTTGAATTGGGCCCGGACTTCAATGGGGAGCCAGTGAAGCTGACGGAGAACTGGGGTTATATGAGAATAACGCCCAGTCCCTGTCAGCAACCTGGCAGCTCTGTTTTGCACCAATAGAAGTATCCGGACCGTCTTCAAGGGCAGCCCCACGTAAAGCGCGTTACAGAAGTCTAATCAGGAAGTTACATGTGTCACTGTCGCCAGGCAATCATTCTCCAGGTAGGGATGCAGCTAATGGATCAGCCGAAGCTGAAGGAAAGCGCTCCTCACCACCACTGTCACCTGAGCTTCTAATGACAGCTCAGGGTCAAGGAGCACTCCCAAGCTGCGAACCTTGTCCCTAAGAGGGAGTGCAACCCCATTCAGGACAAGGTCCAGGTCCCCCAGCCTGAAGCCCGAACCACCTACCAACAGGACCTCCATCTTGTCTGGATTGAGCTTCAGTTTATTGGCCCTCATCCAGCCCATTACCTCGGCCAGGCACCGGTTCAGTACAGCCACCGCCTCACCTGGATTGGTTGAAAACGAGAGGTAGAGCTGGGTATATCAGCGTACTGATGATTCCGCAGTCACACCTCCTAATGACCTCTCCCAGTGGTTTCATGTAGATGTTGAATAGCAAGGGGGACAAAATGGACCCCTGTGGAACTCCGTGGCATAACTGCCATGGCGCAGAGCCATAGTCCCCCAACACCACCTTTTGGAATCGGCCATTGAGATAGGAATGGAACCACCGCAAAGCAGTGCCTCCAACTCCCAATCCCACTAGCCTATCCAGAAGGATACCATGGTTGATGGTATCGAAAGCCGCTGAGAGGTCCAGGAGAACCAACAGGAACGCACTTCCCCGTCTCTCTCCCTGTACAGGTCATCATACAGGGCAACCAAGGCAGATTCAGTACCATACACGGGTCTGAAGCCAGACTGAAATGGGTACAGATAATCAGTTTCATCCAAGAGTGCTTGGAGTTGTCCCACCACCACCCACTCTAACACCTTGCCCAAAAACGGGATGTTGGCCACTGGTCTATAACTGGCGGCCATCTCTGGATCCAGGGATGCCTTCTTTAGGATTGGCTGGACTATCGCCTCCTTTAAAGGGACAGGTACCTGGCCGTCCCTTAGAGAGGCATTGACAACCTCCAGGATCCAGGTCCCTATCCCGTCCTTGGCTTTCTTGAGTAGCCAAGATGGGCAAGGATCCAGTAAGCAGGTGGTAGAACGTACTTCTCCAAGCACCTTGTCCACATCATCAGGCCGCAACAACTGAAATTCATCCATCAATTTTGGACCAGACGGCAACATTGGCACCTCCCCCAAAGGTTCTGAGTCACTAGTGGAGTTCAGCTTGTGACAAATCTGAGCGATTTTCTCCTTGAAATGCTTGGCGAAGTCATCACAGCGGGCCGTCGAGGGTGGCACGAGATCTTTTTTTGGGCCTGGATGAACCAGCCCCTGTACCACCCGAAAGAGCTCCACCGGACGGCATTGTGAGGAGGCAATGGAAGCGGAGAATTTCTTCTTCGCTGCCCTCACTGCCACAGCATAGGCCTGATAATGGCTCTTAAGTGTGTTTGGTCAGATTCTTGCTGTGATTTCCTCCACTACACTCTAGATGTCTCCCAACCCGCTTCATCGCCCGTAGCTCGGGTGTATACCAAGGGGATGAACAGGCTCTGCCAGGCGGGAGAGGATGCTTAGGAGCGATCATGTCAATAGCCCTGGTCATTTCCCCATTCCACAGTTCAACCAAGGCATTGACAGGAGCACCAGTCTTATCAACCGGGAATTCCCCCAGGACCTTCAGAAATTCATCCAGATCCATCCAGCTCTGGGGGAGGACCAACACAATCAGGTTCGCACCCTTACAGAGGGAAAGGCCGCTCTCGAGCTCAAACCTCACGAGGAAGTGATCTGACCATGACAGGGGTGTCAGACACAAGTTCCTCACCCTCAGATCCCCCTCTTCCTGTCCCATCGAGAAAACCAGGTCCAGAGTGTGTCCACGTTCATGGGTCGGGCCAGTGACATTCTGAGACAGCCCCATGGCCGTCATGGAGGCCATGAAGTCCTGAGCCGCGCCGGTCAGAACAGTCTTGGCGTGGAGATTGAAGTCCCCCAGGACCAACATCCTGGGAGTCTTCAACACCAAGTCCGAGACGATCTCCGTCAGCTCAGGCAGGGAGTCTATTGGGCAGAAGGGTGCATGGTACACCAACAGAATCCCCAGTCTGTCTCGGTCACCCAACACCAAGTAGAGGCACTCTAGACCCGGCCTCGAGAGAACAGGAAGCCCCATGAGGGAAATAGAGGCTCGGTAAACCCCCCTCCCCTCCAGGCGTGGTCGGTGCTGGACCAGGTACCCGGGTGGGCATAGTTGAGAGAAGGAGACATCCCCCCTTCTCCCGCCCAGGTCTCTGTAATGCAAGCCAGGTCAGCCCCCTCATCCACGATAATTTTGGACCAACCTGGCATTAAGCAACAGCACCGACAGGCCCAGGGGGTGGTTGACATGCCTACCTGGAACGCGCCGGCTGGGGGAATAACCAGAAAGAGGAACAGGTGTTTACCATCTGTCCCTCCTTTTACACAAACTCATTAAGCCCCCAACGCCATAATGTCCATTGCCCGTAACCACCCCAATGGTGGCGCCCATGTGCTCCCCAGGCAACCCCATACTCAAAGCCAGAGATGAATCCATTAAAACAACTAAAAACACATTAAAACACTTAAGAACACACCCACAATCCCCGCTGCGCACCTTAACCAATCCCACCAGCTGGCCAACAACAAAGATCCTGGCCAGCCCAGCCCCCACTTGGCCCGAAACGGCGTCACTGTCCTTAGGCTGATGCCCTTTGGCTGCCAGCCCGAGGCCGCCGGCCCCGGTCACTGCCAGTGAGTTAAAGGCCGTGCGGCTCCTCCCCTGCGCCCCACCCCAGGTCTCTTCAGCGGCGGCAGCGGCGGGTCTTGCGGCGGCGGTGGTGGGCCATCCGTCCCTTCCTGGGGCCGGCTCGGTTGCTGCCGGCGAGTTAAAGGCTGCGCGGCCCCTCCGCCATGCCCCACCCCGGACTGGCATGGCTCTCACCCACGCCAGAGGAGGGGGACAGGAGCAGGGCCCGCGGAGCACTTGGCGGCCGGATGGTGGGCGTGCAGGCCGGCAGCATCCCAGCTCCTGGTCCCGTGAAGGCGCCGTCCGTCCCACAAGGCAGCAGCTTCCTCAGCAGGTGTCGGGGCACCGGCGGGGCCATTCAATTAGTCCTAAAATTATCTTAAATCAAGCAGCTGCCCCTATCCGTGCAGCAGATACCAGGCTGCAGAGGCCCACAAAGCTTTCAGTTTACATCTATTACTGGCATGAAATGTGATTAATTAATGGTTAATTAAATATATTAATTGTGTATATTAAATATATTGTGAACACTTCAATTTATGATATGGAAATGTAATTCATTGTGCAGCTCCCGGGTTCTCTGTTGAAGTCCACATGTGGCCATCAAGCTACTAAAAACTGACTGCCCTGACCTAGAGAGTTTATAGTGGACAATCACAAAAGGGAAAACTCCATGTGTAGAGCTTGGTTATCAATTCTGCAAAGAAACTGAAAGCAGATACAGTGCTTAACAGTCTTGTGTAGGAAAGCTCTGAGAGAAAAAGAGACTTCTGCCAAGCAATCAAAGAGAGTGAGGATATGCCACCAAGGCACATGACCTGGCTCACTGTGAAGTAGAAAGTTAGAGCTTGAGCTCCACCAGAAAAGATGGAAGAACTACTGAGGAACACAAGCAAGCATTCCTTCATGTGGCTTTTGGCTACCTCAATAAAAATGGTCATGCCACAGGTAAAGGGGTCCCTCCAGGATTTGAATCTTCACTGAAAACAGTACAGAGAAATTCTCATTTCACTCGGCCACATAACAGAACATTTTTTCCCCTTGCTGCAGCCTAAATACCCAGACTTGGATGCCAGGAGCAACAAATAGGCATTTGTTTAAAAAAGGAAGAAATATTCCACAAAACACACTTTTTCAGAGTCTAGTTGGATTTAGTATTGGCATTTGGCTTTCATTTTTCTCAAACCATCTAGCTTGCTCATTTTCAACACTTAGCCTACTCAACATAGTCCTCTGGGCACTTTACAGAATTTAAAATAATGAAATACAAAAACCAACATCCGCACTTTAAATATGAAGTAGATTAAAACCCTACCACAGTACAAACTTAATAGATGAAAATAAAACCAGCAACCATCAAATATTTAACCCCAAAGGGCTTTCTCGTTGGTAACAGCTGGAAAAAGTAGAAAGTTGACCTAGAAAGTAATATTTCAAAACCCATGTAGGCACAATACAACTGAGATTTCTCACAAGACCCTGAATTTAGAGGATTACAAGTACTCTTTGCAGATGAGAGACCAAAATGATATGTACTTCCCTTCTCAATCCACTCTGCATTTTTGCTAGGCAACCATTTTTAGGCTGGGGCGCTCTGGAAGGGGAAGGGAAGATGCTGGAGCACCATCACAATACAGTGGTACTTCGGCTCATGAACGTCACAGTTCATGACCAAATCGGGCTGTGAACAGAAATTTCGGAAAAATGTTACCTCAGGTCGTGAACTCCACATCAGGTAATAATCACGATCGCACCTGTCTTCCCTGCACAAGCTTGACCGCGATTGTGGTCATACTTGGAGTGGGGGGAAGAGATGGCTGCGATCATGCTCTGGGGGTTGGGGAGATGGCCATGATCACGGTCACACTCATGCAGGGAAGACGGGTGTGATCGGCGGTCGTGGTCAGGAGGGGAGATGGCCGTGATCTTTGTTGTTCTTTGTCACTGTTTCAATTTTTTGTGATTAAAAAAATGGTTACAGAACGGATTAACCCTATTTACATTGAACCTTATGGGGAAATTTGACTTGGGTCATGACCAATTTGGGTTGCGACCAGTCGTGGAACAGATTAAGTTCATGAGCCAGGGTATCACTGTACCTCTTTCTTGACTGGTCCCGTTTCCTCTCCTCCCCACCTCCTTTAATCCCTTTCCAAGGTTACTTCCCCAAGCATGGAGAGCAAGTGGCATAGTTTTTTTCTGTGCTGACTGTAGTGGGGTGGGGGAAGGGATCTGGATTCCAGTCCCCAACTCCGAGCTTGGAACACTGCCTTTGACTTTGAAGCTGGTAATCTGAATGATTCTATGCCACCCACTCCAGATGATGTCTGGGGCCATAGGTTCCTTCCTTTATATAATTCACTTAGTTTAGAGTGTAAGTGTAGTAACTAGAAATGTTCTCTACACTGTTCCTCCAATACATGCATTATCTTCCCATTTACAGTAGCACAAAGATGTTGCTGTCATACTTGTACATCACTCCATGTCAGCATGTTCAGGTCAAGGACTGCTTTTAGTGAGAACAGGCATTTACACAATGGTTGAAACAGCTCAGACTGTAAGCTGTACATCTGTATATTGTAATTCTAGCTTTGTCAATTACTTGCCTTTTTATGCAACACACAATCTGGGCCTTCTGATTTCACAAACTTCTTCTGATAAATTTGCCTTTGTAATGATTTTACCAGTAAACAAAGTTCAACAGGGCCATCTGGAGCAACTGGTTCTTGGGTCACCTGCAAAACCCCCTTGAGTAAGCACATATCCTTGGGTTAACCTCCATTCCATTTTCTAGTTTAATACTCCCCGCTTTTTTTTAGAATAGCCATAAACTGATTTAATTTTCATTTTTAAAAAATGAAAGTTCAAAACCACTAAGAAAGTGAAACCAGTAAGTAAATTTCTTTCTGGCTTTCCAGACCAAGGTAAGAGTTACTGATTCACACTGCACTACATCTAAAGATAAAAGTGGGCTTTCACTGTTTATTATTTATTTAACAAACAACAGAAGCTTTCTGGCAGCAAAAGCAGTAAAGATAATATAATGCAACATAAATTAAAACAATAAGACATCATAAACATTACATTAAAATTTTAAACTGTATTTAAACTAAAAATTCCATAAATCTCAAATTTGAGTTCTACTCCCAAATGCCATAAAAACATGAATTACAGCCTCCTTTGGAGCCATGTGTTCAGGTATGTGCTCCCTTTCTCTTGGACCCTGTGTTCTGCAAAGAACTCTGTGTGCACACTCTGTAAACCAAGTTTCTACTCAATCACATAAACTGTACTAGGTCGGGGGGGGGGGTTAGATTTTATTTGAAAATGCATGTGAGATTTATTGTTTGCTTTCTTTTTCTCTCTTTTCCTCCTTTTTCCAAAGTAAACTCCTTTATATCCATTAACAGTTGCTTTTCCTGGTTCAATTGGGCTATTTCCTTGGAATTCTCACTAAACTCTTGCTTGGGTAAGAGACTACACTGCTACTCCTTGTGATCCAAGGATCTTTTGCAAGATGGTATTGATTTTCTTTAATCCTCTCGGTTTTAAGAAAGCAAAACTGAAGTTCATTTTAAAAATTCTTTCTAGAGATGGTATCAAAGGAAGGGTCATTAGCATGTATCAGAATCAGTAGGATTTAGAACTTTCCTTTCCAATACCCGTCAGTCTAGTATAGCATTCCTTTTGTAAGTTCAGTTTGTGTTATGGAGACTCCCATCCTTTTCAAAGGAAAACATTACAAAATGTTTGTTGACTAGGGCAATCGACAGGATCGCTCCTAAGCATCCTCTCCCTGCTAGCAGAGCCCACTCAGCATCATAGTATACGCTGACCAGGAGACGATTAGAGCTCAGGTGCAGAAAATCATGGGACGAATCTGACTGAACACACTTACGTGCTCATTATCGAGCCCATGCTGTGGCAGTGAGGGGCATGAAGAGGCAATACTTCTCCACTTCCATTGGCTCCTCACAGTGCTGTCCAGTAGAGATTTTTCGAGTGGTGCGTGGCCTAACACATGCTGGCCAAAACAAAGACATGGTGTCACCTTCAACTGCCTGTTGTGATGACTTTGCTCAGCATTTCAAGGAGAAAATCGCCCAGATTTGCCACGAGCTGGACTCCACAACTGATATGACTCCTGTACGGGAGGTGTCCAGAGTGCCGTCTGGTCCATCATTGTTGGATGAGTTTCAGTTACTGTGGCCTGAGGAAGTGGACAAGATGCTTGGGATGGTACACCCAACCACCTGCTTACTTGACTCTTGCCCTTCTTGAAAGCCAGTCACGGGATTGGTCCCTGGATCCAAGAGGTCATCAACACCTCACTGAAGGAGAGCCAGGTCCCTGTCCCTTTAAAGGAGGCAGTGATCAGGTCCATCCTGAAGAAGGCATCCCTGGATCCAGAGGTGGCCACCAATTATAGACCGGTGGCCAACAGTCTATTTTTGGGCAAGGTGCTGAAGCAAGTGGTGGCAGGACAACTCCAGGCACTCTTGGATGAAATGGTACTGAATCTATGTTGGTCACCCTGTATGATGACCTATGCAGGGAGAGGAACAGGGGTAGTGCATCCTTGTTGGTTCTCCTGGACCTCTCAGCGGCTTTCGATACCATCAACCATGGTATCCTACTGGATAGGATGGCTGGGCTAAGAGTTGTGGGCTCTGCTTGGCAGTGATTCCACTCCTATCTGGCTGATCGATTCCAGAAGGTGGTGCTGGGGGACTATAGCTCTGCACCATGGCAGTTATGCCATGGAGTACTGCAGGGCTCTGTTTTGTCCCCCATGCTTTTTAACATCTACATGAAACTGCTGGGAGAGGTCATCAGGAGGTGTGGGCTGCGGAGTCATAAGTATGATGATGACACCCAGCTCTACCTCTCATTTACATCTAATCCAGGTGAGGCAGTGGCTGTCCTGAACTGGTGCCTGGCCGAGGTAATGGGCTGGATGAGGGCCAATAAACAGAGACTCAATCCAGATAAGACGGAGGTCCTGTTGGTGGGTGGTTCTGGTTGTTAGGTAAGTGACTTTGGTTCTGCCCCATCCTGTCCTGGATGGAGTAGCATTCCCTCTAAAGGACAGATTCTGCAGCTTGGGAGTGCTCCTTGACCCAGAACTGTCCCTGGAAATCCCGGTGCTGGTGGTGGCGAGGAGTGCTTTCCTCCAGCTTCAGCTGGTTCATCAGCTGTGTCCTTACCTGGACAAGCAATGGTGATTCATGTCCTGGTAACTTCCTGGTTGGATTATTGTAATGCACTCTACGTACGTGGGGATGCCCCTGAAAACGGTCCGGATACTTCAGTTGGTACAAAATAGAGCTGCCAGGTTGCTGATGGGGACCGGTCATTATTCTTATATAACGCTGGTCCTTTATCAGCTGCATTGGCTCCTAACTGAAGTCCGGGCCCAATTCAAGGTGCTGGTTTTGACCTATAAAGCCCTAAACGGCTTAGGTTCAGAATACCTGAAGGATCGTCTCCTTCCCTACAAGCCCTCATATCCCTTAAGATGAGTGGGGGAGTTCTTGCTCCAGGAACCCTCTCTGAAGGAAATATGGAGAGTGTCTACCTGGAGTAGGGCCTTCTCTGCCGTGGGGCCCAGACTATGGAATCTGCTTCTCAGAAAAGTCCGCCTGGTGCTGATGTTATACTCTTTCCGGCACCAGGTAAAGACCTTTTTATTCTATCATTTTAATAACCAATGGTTTTAGATGTTTTAGGATTTTTTCCTTCCCAGTTGCACTTTCTATTTTTCCTCCTTTTTCCTAAGTTTGTGATGTGTTTTACATTGTCTTAATAATTGATGTTTTATAATTATAATGTACTTTTATATTTTGTAAGCCGACCTGAGCACTTGGCAATAGGATGGGATATAAATGCCTGCAATAAATAAGTAAGCAAGCAAGCAAGTAAGTTAAGTAAGATCCTCTTGGAGCAGATGGGCAACACAAGGCCCATGGGCTGGAGGTGCTTCTCATCCCTAGAGTGGCCCTAATAAAACAAGATCCAAAGACTATGTGTGTAGCTGTTACAGGCGGCCCAAAGGGCCAAAGTTTACAAGCTAAATATGCCCCTTTTATCACTTTATAGGAAGGGTGGTCAGACTTGCTCAATGGAAGGCCACACACAATAAATGTCAGGTGTTTAAGAGCCCCAAGAGGGTGCCTGTAGGTGATGGAAGAAGGCAGCAAGTGGCAAGTGGGCGCCCACAGACAGCAAGCCGCAAGCCGCAAAATACACTCCAAGAGCCACATGCGGCTCTCAAGCCTTGGTTTGGCCACCTCTGCTCTTTAGCCTTCGCAGAGTGACAGAAGTTAAATTTAGCTTGAATATAAATTCATTTAACACTTGTAATGCTCCATGGCATGGTTTGTTGCTGAAATTAGGCAGCAAAGTGGCTTTTTCCAACCTTTAAAAACAATTTGAGGGATATCCTGTAAACTTCACAATGCATGAGCAGGATACAAAAATGGTTCCAGGACTTTCCACAGCTGCCTACCTCTGATCTAGGAGGAAAGCCTTTCAGAATGCCATGTCTGAAGTCCTGAGGGCAAGCACAAATCTACCAAAAATTATTGCAGACTAGCAGATGTTTGCACTCAGTTTGCATGGCTGTCCTTGTTTGATTTTGCACAAATGTCATAATTTCTGCAAATTTCCCTCTAGACTGAATTAGTCCCTCTTTATTCTATGGGGAAAAGGTGTACAAATTAGGAAATTACTGCTTTATTTGCTCAATATTCCCAATTCTAAACTTGGGACTGAAGAAGTTAACATGCAGTATAATGCCTTCAGACCATACAAACAAGAGGAATGGAAAAGCATCTAAACAATATTAGATTTAATCATTATATAAAAATGAAAAAAAAACAAGGTATGAAATACATTTTATGGCAAAGGGTCTTTACCTGGAGACCTTTTGCCTTAAGATCTGAATAATACAGTCAGAATATTGATGAGAAGAGAAAATAAAACATTTATTATTTTCATTTCTTGGAGAGATAAAATGTTTGATTATTTCATTCATTTCTGCTAAGTTTTTCTTTAATTTGGAAAAAAGGTATACAATTTGATGAAGTCAGTATTAAATGATTACTGTATTTTAGAGGTGGCTAACCTATTTTGGCCTGAGACTGAATTCCAGTTTGGAAAAATTCTTGGAGTCCATAGAGGGTAGGGACAAGGATAGAAATGGAAATAAAGCAAAGTTGGGGGCCAGATATAATTTGAACCAATCTGGACTTTTTACCAGCAAGTATACAAGCCACAGTTCAATTCTATGTCTACACCCTAGTTCTATGCCTTTAAATAACAGCTTTACACTTACCAGAGAAAGGAGCGAGGTTTCCCTGCACTGTGCTAAAGAAAGGCAAATCATCTACTGTTATTACCCATTAGAGGTCAGAAATAAGAGCAAGGGATTCCAGAACACAGTTAGAGATAAAAAGGAAGTGGTGATCCTGGGCAAAAAGCTCATAGTCTGGGTAGGAAACATCCGTGAGCCAAAGGTTCCCCTTCCCATGGAATGGAGGTCCTCCAGCCTTTTCTTTGACAATGCCTGTTCCCCTTTGATCTTCTGACTTTTTAGCCTGAATTCTATTCTGTATAGCCTGAAGTGCCTGGACCTGATCAATCCTAGAAGCTAAGCAGGGTTGGGTCTGGTTGAAATCTGGATGGGTGAGTTGAATTTGTGAATTATCCAGAGAGCTTGGGCTACAGGCGTTATAGAAATGTAGTGCAATAATTATGTACTACTACTACTACTACTACTACTACTACTACTAATAATAATAATAATAATAATAATATCTGACAGATTAAAGGAAACATCTTCCTGCCAATATTCAAAAGTGTTGCTCTTTCAAAGCTGTTGTATGCCTGTATGCCTGACCAAAGAATTGGTCATGTACTGCTATTTACCTGAGAAATCCTTACAGCTTCTTTCCCCAGTCTTGCATCTTCCAAATTTGTTGGACTGCAACTTTCATTATCCCCAGCCAGCATTGCCAGTGGTAACACAATTCAACACATCTGGAGTGCAGCAGGTTGGAGATGGTTGCTTTACAGTGCTAAAGAATGTGAAAACCTGCTGTGTGTCCATTTTGTAATTTGCGGAAATATCTTTAGAATTTTTTATTTGCCTGCATCTCCTCATGCTTCTTCTCTACTGTAGCAGCTTTCTGTTTAAATAAACTCCCATGAAAAGAAAAAGGTGTGGCATGAGTGTTATAATAATAGTACTTCCTAGTATATGATTTGGGATTATGTGGGTCGGTTGGAATTCCTGTGCAACCGGTCCACTGATGAACACAGATGTAGAGCACAGAACTGCTTTGTCATTCCCTTTCCTTGCTACAAAACGAACTGTTAGCAGCTGAGTCTGCATTGATGGGGAAATTCCATTTCTGGAAACAATAGAGCAGGCAGAACTGAAACAGCTGCAGCGGTTTAATTGAAGGGAGACTACTGAAGGCATTATATGTTACATGGATTTATTTAGTGGCACTGGCATAGTTGCTGAACCCCTTGTTTGAAAAAGAGAAAGGTACTTGATTATCATTGGACATTAAAACACTGGGACATATTTTAATTGATGTTTATTTTAATGTATGAATTAAATGACTTTTTAATATTTTGCTTGTTGAATAAAATTTATTATTGCCCAACTACTTACCCAATGGGCTCAGTACCAGCAAAGGATTCCTTCAAACTTCTACACAATTTGTGATCCATTGAGCTAAATGCAGACAGCCAATCCTCTATGGTTTAGACCTGGATATCTGATGGAATGTCTCTTCCCATGCACATCTACCTGGACCTTAAGGTCTTTGTCAGAGGGCCTTCTCCAGGAGCCATCTATAAAGGATATAAGGAAGGTGGTTGCTAGGGCCTTTTCTGCCATTTGTGGAACCAACTTCTTAGAGAGGTCTGCCTGGTGCCAAGGCTCTACACCTTTCAGTGCCAGGCTAAAACCTTTTAATTTGTGAGCCGCCCCGAGGCTTTGGCGAATGGGATGGCATAAAAATGTTTTAATAAATAATAAAAATAATAATAAAAATTTTCTCAGTATTTTGATTGTTGAAATTTTGTATTATAATATATTTTACTGTGGCACTATGGGTTAATTAATTAATTAATGGTTTTATATTCTGTTCATTACTGTTATTGGTTTTATATTTGTTTTTATTGATCATGATTGTGGAATTGTTCTTGGTTTTATCATATTGTGATGTTGGGTTATGTTATATTTAAAATGTTTGTAAACCGTCCAGAGAGTCAACTGGCTATAGCAGTGGTGGCGAACCTATGGCATGCATGCCACAGTGGGCACACAGAGCCCTCCTCTCTGTCGGCATGCAAGCCAAGTCACCCCAGCATCGCCCCAGCAACCAAGCATTGGATAACAGCACACATAGGGGCCATGCACATGCTTGAAAAGGAGTAGTGGCACCGGGTAATGACATCACGAGCTGCGGCTCATGAGCGTGACTCATCCAAGATTTTGCATGGCCGGTCAGTGAATTGCAAGGATATATATATTTGCTTGGATTGGCTGTGAGTTGTTTTTTTCCTGAACTAAAACCTCAGTTTTCAGGTTTAATTGTAGTGTTGGCACTTTGCGATAAATAAGTGGGTTTTGGGGTGCAGTTTGGGCACTCGGTCTCTAAAAGTTTTGCCATCACTGGGTTAGGGTTAGAAAAACAAGGTGTCCTGGAATAATTTTGGTGGTTGGAATGTGTTTAGAATGGGTAGAAATGTTGAGCTGTGCAGAAACAGCTACTTAAGGAAGGCTTTTTCAAAATCACATTACTTTCAAAGGAAACTTCACCCTATATTAGGGTTAGGGGTGTGCACCAGGGTAGGGTTAGGGTTAGAAAAACAAGGTGTCCTGGCATGATTTGGATGATTGGAATGTGTTTAGAGTGGGCAGAAATGATGAGCAGTGCAGAAAAGCTACTCAAGGAAGGCTTTTTCAAAATCACATTATTTTCAATGGAACTTTAGCCCTATATTAGGGTTAGGGGGGTGCACCAGGGTAGGGTTAGGGTTACAGCAGGGGTCAGCAACTCATGGCTCTGCAGCCGCATGTGGCTCTTTCATCCCTCTGCTGCGGCTCCCTGTTGCTCAAAATATGCGTCACAACCGCCAATGTGCGACACCCGCTGGCACGCGATTTATTGAGCTTTTCGACCCCCAATAGACCAACCATGGATAAATCCAAGAAAAGAAAAGTTTCAGAACCTTTAATGGTACATGGGCATAGTCATTTGCTTTCACTGCTGACAAGATTGGTTTATCAGTATGCTTAATATGTGGTGAGAAATTGGCAAACAACAAAAAGTCAAATGTTGCAAGACATTTCCAGAATAAAAACTTAGCCTTTGCTGAAAAATATCTGGATGGAGATGCAACACACTATAGTTTTTTTTATACATGGCATAAAGGTAAAAAAATGATATATGCAGAGTTATCTTCATTTTAGACGTCAAAAGGGTTTTGTGGCTCCCGGTGTTTTCTTTTCTGTGGGAAACAGGTCCAAATGGCTCTTAGAGTGTTTAAGGTTGCCAACCCCTGGGTTAGAGAAACGAGGTGTCCTGGCATGGTTTTGATAGTTGGAATGTGTTTAGAAAGGGCAGAAATGATGAGCTGTGCTGAAAAAGGTTCTCAAGGAAGTCTTTTTCAAAATCGCCCCCTTTTCTATGGAACTTTAGCCCTCTATTAGGGTTAGGGGAGTGCACCAGCGTAGGGTTAGGGCAGTGGTGGTGAAGCTATGGCACGTGTGCCACAGCGGGCACACAGAGCCCTCTCTGTCAGCACGTGAGCCAAGTCACCCCAGCATCGCCCCAGCAGCCAAGCATCGGATAACAGTGCACATAGGGGCCATGCGCATGCTCGGAAAGGAGTAGTGGCACCAGGAAATGACATCACAAGCCGTGACTCATTAGCCGTGACTCGTCTGAGCTTTTGCATCGCTGTTCAGTGCCCTGCCAAGGATACACACACACACATATTTGCTTGGACTGGCTGTGGGTTGTCTTTTCTAAACTAAAACCTCAGTATTCAGGTTTTATTGCAGTGTTGGCACTTTGTGATAAATAAGATGGTTTTGGGTTGCAGTTTGGGCACTTGGTCTCTAAAAGGTTTGCCATCACTGGGCTATAGGCATGGTATAGAAATGGTTTAAATAATTTATTTAAATAAATAAATGTGGCAGGTATAAGCAGCCATTGTATTTATAGGCTCTATTTTGTTTTTTTATTAAAACCCCAAGCATGAGAGGCTGGAGCAAAATAGGAACTGACAGCTGAGCTATTATACAACAGGGATTCTAATACAAAATTTTCAAAGTGGCCCAAAGAGAGGAATACTGGGGTAAAAGATAGCCATGACAGAGTTTATTTTTACTTTAATTTTTACTTGCCTTTATTAAACTACAGGGCACCAGAAGAACTTGTCAAACTAATGAGAATCACTGATAGACCTACCAGTCTAGCTTCTGCCTGTCCCTATCTGACAGGCAGCAAGAGGCTTGATAAAGCTCTTTATTTTTTGGTTTGGTTTGGGTTTTTTGCTGACTGTTTGAGGTTGAAATACATGGCAAGTGATTTGTGTGTCTGCGTAAGCACTGCCAACCTGCATTGGCCTTGAAAATTCTGCTTGGCACCCCTTTATTTTTTTTTACCATGGGCATGCCCAGAGGGATGCCTAATTAAGCTCCAGTAGATGAGAAGACTTTGATGGATTTCCCTCAGGAGGGGGATAACACTCAGAACAAGAACTTTTTTTGGCAATTAAAGGAAACTGAAGTGAGTGGATAAGAGTTTAGGGCTATAGTGGTAGGTAATAGGCTCCAGATAGAATCTGGAATTCAGAATGGAAAATCAGCTATGAATATTGAACCAGTTGCTAGAATACCCATGCATCCAACAGGGAGAAAAAACTCCTGCAGCAGCCTTAATAGTGTAACTCCTTAAGATCAAGAAAGCCATCTCAGAAAGCAATAACACAATCCACAATGCAATGTCAGTATCTTTTCGTCCTTTTAAATTTTAATATTTTAGTGTTCAAAGTGGTACATGTTCATCATTGGTTTGTGAACCTTACAAATTAATCTTTAATTAATTGTTAACAATTTAATAACAGACTTAATTTAGAAGAAACCAGATTTAGATTAGGCACCAGGAAGAATTTCCTCACTGTCAGAGCAGTATGACAATGGCACCTATTACCTGGGGAAGTTGTGGGCTCTCCCTCACTAGAGACATTCAAAATGTGTCTGAACAGTGATGGATCCAGTGACCTTCTGGTCACTTCTAACTACTATTCTATGACTTTTCAGAGAGGTAACCATGTTAGCCTGCTGCAGCAACACACTGAAGATTATGCTAGAATACACTTCATGCTGGGAGTTGAAGGACTTCTGCCTAAACTTAGGATTGCACCCTTAAATTATGCATTTTAGGCTTCTGCTCTAAATCTCCATGACTTTGAATCTTAAGAGGAGAAGACTGTGCGGGGAATATGATAGCACTCTACAAGTACCTAAGATCTCTTCTCCCTCATACCAGAGTGTAGGACATGGAATAATCAACTCAAGCTGTGACAAACCAAATTCAGGCTAGATAGCAGGAAGTTTCCTAGCTGTCAGAGCAATAAGACAGTGGAACCAGTTCCCTCGAGAGGTGGTGGGTTCTCCCATACTAGAGACATTCAAAAGAAACCGGACAGCCATTTGAGTGGGATGATATAAATTGGTGTCCTGCAATAGCCGAGGGGGCGGGGGGGGGGTGGACTGATGGCCAACTCTGCTGTTCTGTTATTCTATGAATTTTCATAGATGTAACCATGTTAGTCTGCTGCAGCAACAGCATAAAGGTCACACTAGAATACACTTCATGAGTTGCATGAGTGCTATCCATAGCTGGAAAGTACATAGGAACACATAGGGTGTAGAGAAGAAAAAAATGTGTAAGGTGGTATTAGGTCTCATTGAAATGCAGACACACAATGCACACAGGCTGAAGTGAGGAACAGAACTGTACTGCTCCCACAAAGAACTTCACTCATATAGCCATGATCTGCAAGTGATGTTAACCAACATAGATAGCACTGAGTCATGATGGGGTTTGTAGGACCAAAGAATCAACAAGGCAACAAGTTGTCCACCTGCTGCCTGTTACCCCAGTATTCACTTACTGTTGCTGCATGTGGTGTGCAGAAGATGCTGCTTAACCAAATAGATTTGTATGATGACAGCTGAATTGACAACTATTTTGCAGGCATTAGAATGGGTTAGGGACATCAGGTCAGAGTGGGCAATTATCCTGATTCTTTGTCACGTTTGTTAGCAATCCAGCAAGGAGGCATAGAAAGTATTCTCTCCATATGGAGACATATAAATGTTTCCATTTATAAGTAACAGATGGCTTCTAAATGTTGATCTATATCTTATGGGGCTTGAGCTGGCTCATGGGTATTAGTGGTAATTCACTGGATGATCAGGCCTGCCAAGCAAGTTTTGGGGCACAACATAGTTAATAACAGATTTCCCTGTTATGAGTAGAGGTTAAACGTTGGTTTTGGCATCAAAACTAACTCATTTGGCAGAAACTGTAGAAAAGAGGTCTTGTCCATCCCTGAATGATTTTAGGATTTCCGACCAAAAGGTCAGATTCTGCAGGTTGTATGTTCCAGGCCTTGAGTAGACATTGTACTTTACATAGCAATGTTTGTTTTAAGTAGATACTTGTGGAACAGATGAAACAGCAAACCCTTTCTCTGGAATTGTCTGTTGTAAAGCATGTAACAAGGCTTTAGGCTGAGGATTAAAGTCTTTTCTTTAGGGTCAATTGACTGAATTAGGAATCCTAGAAATGCAGTCCTCAAATGCCATGAAGACGTGTTAAATGCCTGCTTAGGAGAACCAGCTTTGGTTTCCCCTGCCCCTCTCCAGTAGGTAATGGTCATGCCTTAATCCATGCCTTACCTTGCTCAACCAGGAAGTTTTAATAGATGAAGAATACCTACTTCCTGTTTCCTCCCCAGCCAACTTCCACTTCCTGTTTCCTTCCCACTAGTTGTTGCTAGGTTCTTTTGCAAGAGCAGGAAACATGCTTCTGCCCATCTCTATTCCTTGACTGAAAGTCCTGCACTCTTCTCCACAGTGTGACGTTGTGGACAACCCTGCCCAAATAGCCGAGTTTTATACATCACAATCTTGACCATATCCAGGTATGAGCCTTTAAATTTGTGCTCTGTTGCCACAGGTGCCAGAGAATAACTTTCTGGGCCCCTGGGGTTGTGCTCCATGTTGCACAGAACTAAGTGGTCTAAGAGGCCACTTACAGCGGGGATGAGGTGGAGAGGGCACCACTGCCCCTTTTCTTTCAAAGCACGATGGTTGTCCCACCTCTGACACTGACAGAAATTAAAGTGGTGTGCTAAGTGGATACAGAAGGTTTACAGATATGCAGGCCAGAGCTCTCCAGAGAAGGCATTTGGACTGTTGAGGCTACCAGTTATTTTTGACATATACATATAAATGACATTTTATCAGATCTTTTAAAAATCTCATGAATTGCCTGTAAATGTCAGTATTCACCAAATTTCTGAAATTTGCCAACTAAAAATCATTATCTTTTCATTTGTCTCTTTTTTGTTTTCCTCATTGATTTGATGTATCAAACACTTGAAGATTGTGTTAGTCATAAACTATTCTCAGTTCTACTTGGAACCACAAGTTACCATAATCTACAACTGATTTTATTCTTTTTTAAAACATAATTTGTTGTTTTATTTGTAGCCATTTTTCCTCTATTCCTTAAAACATACATGGTTGCTTGGTGTTATTGAAGTTCTTTATTTTCAACAGGAATAAGGCATATGATTGGATACAATCTGTATAAAAATAATAATAATATGGCCAATTATTCTTTATATACTTTAAGACAAATTAAAAGAAGTTGACTAAGCTAACTATAACATGTATACTTATGTATGTGTGTGTATGAAGTGCTTTAAATGTGTTTTAAACTTATTCTAATTGCTATGAAAGAAGCATAAATATTGCTGGCATTCCAGCTGCTGATTTTATCTTTACTGAGAAGAAAGACAACAGAAGGAAAATGTACAAGAGACTACTAGCATTTGTACTCCCCCATTTAAAGGTTTGAAAGAGAAAAAAAGAACTTCAATAGAATAAAGCTAGAGATGCTGTAACACTTTACTCCTAAAACAACCCAATGTGGGAGAAAACGCTTACAATGGGAGCACCGCTCAGACTTTGAATAGCAGCTTTTAGGGGCCTATTTAGTAGACTTTTGTGTGATTGCTATGCTGAGAAAATGTGGAATTTAAGCTGTTGTTAAATGCAGATAAAGGTCAGAGAGCAGGATCTCCACAAACTATCGTTTGCAATATTTTTTTTAAACTTCCTTTATCCACAGAAGGAATTCACCATGCCAAAGCTAGGCAGGATTCATGCAAAATAAGGTATTCCTGGCAACCATGAGGTATTTACTGCTATTAACAAAGACCAGCACATAAATGCATTTGAATCTCAAACACAAGCCAGTGTTGTAAAAGAGTTCCAAAAGGTATTCACTTTTTGTCCACTTGCTGTTGGTTAGAATGATATAATCGATTTTTATTTAGAAATGCAATGGACTTCTGCTGCAGCAATGGCTTTCATCTTCTTTTGCAGAGTATAAATATTGTTAGCTTAATACCACTTGGAAGTTACTAATACTAGTATAAACTCTATTGTGCCGCTAGGCATGTTAATCAAACACGTTTCAGTTCTCAAAATCAATTTATGTATTTCATCTTTAAATCTTTGCACAGATAAAGTAGGCTTAGTTCTACTTCATTGCTTTCAATATTAGTATTACTTCAAAATTCATATTTATGAGATTATATTAAAAGTGAACATATTTAATTACATTTATATTTAAATATATTTTCCATGAAATTTATTTAGACTTAGGAAAAGCTTAACATGTATTATAGACATTCTTGTCTTGCTTCTCGTTTTTCCAAATATAGCTACTGATATTCTAGCCATACCCTAGTCTACACTGGAAAAATCTACTCTTGATATATTGCGGGTTGCTGAGATAGTGGAACTGCTTTTGAAACATTTACTCAGGTTAGTAAACCATACCTAATGGATTAGTTTAATGGATTTCTAGAGTCCGATTTCAACCTGTATTTAGTATTTTCCTGCTTGCTCTTAAATTTATATAAATTGACATGCAAACCGTTCCTTTCGGCATTAATCTGTCTTTCAAAAACAGAAGTTAGGTGGAAGTTGATGTCAAAGCTCTGATTATGTTCAGCCAAAACTATATCCTATTTTACTTAGTAATTCAATACCAGCTCTGTGCTATGCATGATGATATTGCCAGTAAATCCCCCCCTCTTACTTTGTGATATATATCCTGATCTTCTATATGCACCAGAGACTGTCTGTCTAAATTCATTATGTGAATTTATTTCTTGTGGCCACAATCTAGTGAAAGTATAGCCATAAGTACCAGCGAAATCATTGGAGCCTGCGCTTGCATTATATGGAATTGTGGCCAATATGGGGGTTATTTAAGCAACATTAATAACTGAAGATGTTACTTTTAGAAACCTGCTTATTTTTTGTCAAGATCATCATCTCAATTTGCAGAACACAAACTAACTAATATCAAAGTAGTATCACATAAAATATAACTGAATTCCAAGTACTGGAAGTTTTTTCCCCCCCAAATCTTTGTACAGCCATTACTCAATCAACCATTGCCTCCATATATAATACAGTGATAGTTATACTGGCCTGATTTACGGGGCTGATTTTTAAGATTACTGAGAGAATCTATATGAAGTGGTTTTAGAAAAAAGCATTATCTCAACACTTTAGGAAGGAACTAATCTGTTCCCTGCATTCAATATTAGGTACATGTAGCATTCACAAAAGTGCATGTCTCAATGTATGAAACAGAGTTAACAGGCTTGGTAACCGTGCACATGAGGAGAGGGGAGATGTGGTAGAGGACTGAATCCTTCCTTAAGAATTAGTACTCTCATAATAATGAGCTCCAAATTGTACATTGTCATATACTTTACTAAGTTTGGTGGATGTAAAAACCTTTATAACAAGGGCAGTACATGTACATTATTTATAAGATTCCCTGAAGTATCTGATCATGTCTCATTGTAAATATATTAGTACACACTTGAAATAGATTTGGGATTGTTAAATGCTAAGATCTTTTATAGCAGCTTTCTTTCTCCATTAACTGTGAGAGTACCTTGGAGTGCTCAATATTTTCAAATGCATGAATTAAAGTGCAAAGTGACAGTGGAATTATTACTTTTCATAATTAACTGAAGTGTTTTTCTACTTGAAAAATATTAAATACTAAATAGCTTGTGTGTTGTTCTTTTGTCTGTGGTGAACTGGGAAAGAGTCTTTTCCAAGTTCATGCATAAAACTCCCAAAGCTTCTTAGATCTCATTAGCATACATTTTAACTTATGCATGATACAAAGAAAAAAAGTGGCTAATGATATTGCACTCTCTTGCAGGCTTTTTATGCTACAGAAGGCATACTACATAGGATTACCGTGCAATTGTGATGGTAATTTGAATCAATTATTTTAAAGATAAAGATACATAAAAAGAACTCAAACTCTACACACAGAAGCACATTCACACAAATACGTTACTTTTATTCTGCTCAGTCACAAATGTGTTTGTAGTTTGCTAAGCCATTTCTGTTTAGGAGATTATAATATGTTTTGTTGGATCCCAGTATCCTATAAAGATAAAGATAAGTAGCAGAATTCACATGTATACTACACTTATCCTTTTACCCAGAAGTAATGTGTTTGTGATTATTAAACCATTTCTACTTCACACTAGAATTCTGATTCGTCACACTAGATCCCATTGCAATGCAGTTCTGACAGATTAAACTTTTGCAAAAAAGGTAAGGAACGCCACAGCAAAATTAAATTTTGTAGAGTCCCGCAGAACTAGGGTCCATTGAAATAAGAAAGATTGGTTATGTTTTGTAAAACTGGTGCTGTAAAATTAAGTGCATTTCCTCACCTAATAGAAGCCACTTAAAATAAGGGATTTATGGCAGTAGTAATTCCCTCCAAATTGTATCTGAAGAGATTTGAAGCCTATATATCAAGAATTTACCCATAATTTTTTCAATCTTAACCTACAAAAAAGTGTATCTGTTTCAACTCTGGTGTGAGGTACATACACAGTTTGCATACGCAGCTTGGCCACTGCTATGTTCCTTTTGGTAGCTATGAAGGTGCTGGGTTCCCCCTTGATGAAGAACTTGGAGCAATGCTATGTCAGGACTAGAAATGGGAGAGACATTTATTTGGGTCACCTTTTAATGCAATTTAACCTAACTCTACACTTTCAAACTAATATGTCAACCAAAATGCTATTATCATTCTAAATGTGCTATTCTAAACATTTTGCAATTATATGTAACATAAAATAGGTATTTTAGGGTAACCCACACAAAAATGCATCCATTAGAGAAAGTAACATGTGCCTTGCACCGCCTTGCAACAGTGACACATGCTATGGTAACTTCCCAGTTGGATTATTTTAACATGCTTTATGTGGGGCTGCCCTTGAAGATAGTCTGGGTGCTTCAGTTGGGCCTCCTCCAGGAGCCTCCTTGAAAGAGATTAGGAGGGTGGCTACCCAGAAGAGGGCCTTCTCTGTACCTGAAGGAGCGCTTACGTCCATATATGCCCGCCTGCCCCCTGAGATCTGCGGGAGAGGCCCTTCTCCGGGAACCCTCTGTGAAGGAAATTAGGAGGGTAAGTACTCGGAGGAGGGCTTTCTCTGCGGTGGCGCCCAATCTATGGAATGCGCTCCCCAGAGAGGTCCGCCTGGCGCCATCGTTATTTGTTTTTCGGTGCCAGGCGAACACCTTTTTATTCAAACATCATTTTAACTGTTAATACTATTTATTTATTTTATTTTTCGACCAGGGCGACTTATTTCATATTGTTAACTTGTTTTATATTTTTATTGTATAATATTTTAATTGATATATTTGTGAGCTGCCCCGAGGCTTCGGCGAATGGGACGGCATAGAAATTTTCTAAATAAATAAATAAATAAATAAATAAATAGTGGCACCCTGACTGTGGAACATGCTCCCTAGAGAGGTTCACCTGGTGCCAACACTTCTTTCCTTTCCATGCCAGGTGAAAACCTTTTTATTTTCCCACTACTTTAATTGTTAATTTATTGTTATTTTCATCTGTGGTTTTACATTTAATATTGGATACAGTGCTACTTTTACTTTTATTTTTATCTAATTTTATTGTTATTGTGAACTGTCCCAAGACGTCTGTGATGGACAATATACAAAAGTTTTAAACAAATAAATATCATTTATTTTATTTATTTTATTTATTTTTATTTATATCCTGCCTTTTTCCTACAAAGGGCTCAAGGCAGCTTACATCATCCATCTTATCCCCACAACAGCAACGCTGTGAGGTAGGTTGGGCTGAAAGTCTGTGACTGGCCCAAAGTCACGCAGTTGGCTCCATGGCCGAGCGGGGACTAGAACCCAGATCGTCTGAGTCCCAGTCCCAGGCTCTTAACCACTACACCACACTGGCTCTCATGTGGACAATTATTTATTTATTATATTTTTACACCTCCCATCAGCTCAAAGGCTCCCTAGGAACAATGGTGGCAACAAATGCCTTCAGTAGTCCAAATTGTAAACAAAATTGCACGTATTACATTTTTAAAAAATTCTTGACATTTAGGATGAATGAAACTTGATACTGGAAATATTCCAAACATTCAGGATAAAATGGACTTTGTTGTTGTCATATGCCATTGTTATGTCTCTAACTTATGGCAGTCCTAAAAATGAACGCTATTCAAAGTGTCTTGTCCTTGACAGCCTGACTCTGCTTTTGTAAACTCAAAGCTGTAGCTTCCTTTATAGAGTCAGTCCATCTCATATATGGTCTTCCTTTCCTTCTGTCTTTGACTTTTCCCAGCATTATTGTCTTCTCCAAGGAGTCTTGCCTTCTCATGTGCCCAATACCTTCAGTTTTGTCACTTTTGTTCTAGGGAAAATTTTGACTTGATTTAATCTTGTTTCTCTTTCTGTCAGTCCATGGTATCCACAAAGCTCTCCTGCAACACCACGTTTCAAATGCATTCATTTTCTTTTTGTCAGTCTTTTTCACTCTCCAGATTTCACATCCATATATAGAGATTGGGAATATAATAGGGTGGATGATCTTGTCCTTGGCCTGCAGTGAAATGTCCTTCACTTGATGATCTTTTCCAGTTCCTTCACTGTAGCCCTTCCAAGTCTTGATCTTTGAATTTCTTGGCTTCAGTCTCCATTTGAATTGAGCCAAGGTGTGTATTTTCAATTTCATTAGTATTGACATCAGAGTTCTGTAATTCTTCTGTATATTTATTTATTAATTATATTTATATCCTACATTTTCAATCTTTTCCTTCTCTCAATCTTATCCTCACAATAACAACCCTGTGAAGTAGGTTGGGCTGAGAGTTCCAGATCGCCCGAGTCCCAGTCCTGCACCCTGAACCATTATACTATGCCAGCTTCCTTAAAGCTGAGATGCAGTCTTGCTTTTGCACTTTCTTCTTTCACTTTCACCAGCAGTTGTTTCACTTCAAAGCTGCTTTTGTTTCAACACTGGGGCCTCAGTTCTGTAACCTTTTGCTTTTGCTTCTCACATTGTCCCTAGCAATTTTCTTTCTACTGTTTTCTATCTATGCTTTTTCTTCCTTTATGCTCCAGGAATGGTACTTCTGCATTCTGAAATGAATGAATGAATACCTCTGTTTTCAGTCTACAGTTCTTCATTTTCAGTTGAGTTCCGTAAATGCAAATCTTTATGTGAACTTTACATTTATCAGAAATTGTAAATTCTAAGTTGTACTTTGGCTCTATGCTTCTTTAGTGATTTTTGATATTAAGAATTCATGGTCACTAGCAGAATCTGCTCCTAATCTTGTTTAGCTAGGGATAATATAGCTTCTCCATGTCTTATTCCCAATTACATAGTCTGTTTCACTTCTGTACTGGCCATCTGGTGATTTCCATTTATACAGTTATGTGATCTTTATTTATTTATTACATTTTTCTACCACCCCAAATCTATCTGATAAAGCATCTGGTGAACAAATTCCTTTGTTGCCGGAAGGAATGCAAGGATGGCTCAGGCACACTTCCTTAAGCACCATGTTCCAGAGATGGGATGCAACCACAGAGAAGGTTCTTCTCTTGACTGTCACCCCTTTTCTTTAAGGGCTGGTTCTTGGAAAAGGAACTCCATAGATCTTAAGAACTGGTCAGGAACATATGGACAAATGTGTACTTCCAGATACCGGGGCTTCAAGCCATTTAGGGTTTTATAAGTTGACATCAGTAGTTTGAAATAGGTCTGGACTTCAACAGGCAGCCAGTGTAGCTGATAGAGGGCTGGAGTGATATGATCTTGAGGGCCAATCCTTATTAACAGCTGCACTGCCCTGTCCTGAACCAATTGAAGTTTCTGGACCATTTTCAAAGACAGCCCCACATAGAGTGCATTGCACTAATGTAGGCTAGGGGTTACCAGATGCTTGATGTAAGTATTTGGGATAAACAAATTGTGGGCTTCATGGAATTTTATGAGTCATTCCTCTTCATTTCTTACCCCTGCACCAAATTCTCCTACAACATTTGATTCTGCTTTGTTTCCTGCTTTTGTGTTCCATTCAACTATGATTATCAGCATGTCTTCTTTTGGTATGTTACCAATTTCCTCTTGAACACCTGCATAATGTTTTTGATTCTTTTTCTACATCGGTTGTTGGAGCATAGACTTGAATGAGAGTTATGCTTATAGATTTTCCATGAATTCTGATTGCTAAAATTCTGTCAGACTTTGCATTCTTGCCCATTACTGTCTGTGCTACATCATGCTTTAGAATTAGAGCCACTCCATCTTTGGAGTTTGTTATTTCCAGAATAAAATGCTTTGTGTTTGTCTGACTGAAAATATCCCATTCCAGTTGACTTTAGTTTGCTTTAGTTTGCTTACACTAAATATGATGTTTAATAATGATGTTTAACCATTACATTTGTTTATGATTTTCCTTTCACCTCTATGTATTTCAGTAATGAAACTTCCTTTCAGCTTCGATCTAGTTGCATCATTAGTAACAGCACTATTTGTACTTGTTTTGCTTTTTCCTTTGAGTCAGTTGAGTTTCTTCCAACCTAAGAGACTCATCTTATCTATTGTTTTGTCATAGCGTTTTCAAGGAAGGAAAATTCAGAAGTAGTTTGCCTTCCTCTGTGACTGCTAACCAGAATTAGCTTGAGCATTACTGTTGTTTCTTCGTCGTGGCCTCTGTGCATCACACATATGGGTGCTGCGCCTGTGCAGTGCCTTTGGCCGGAAGATTGAAAGCTAACAGTTTTTCGCAGGAAGCTCCGCTCCCCCTCCCCCCTATAGCCTATAAAGAGCGGAGTGTCTGCCATTTTGTTCAGTCTTTGCGACTGCCGTTTGTTGTGCCTCGTGCTGCTTTCGCTCTCGCTTTGACCATTACTCGTTCTCACTGTTCGCAATTGTTCTTCTCTCCAAGTTTAATATCCCTGTTTAGTAGTTTGGTAGTTCTTGTTATTATCACCTCCTTGTAGTTCTCTTGTTTCTTTCGTTCTCACTCTCTTTAAAAAAAACCAAACCAAAAATATATTATTACCCTCTGCACTGTCTTCTCTTTTCTCATGATGGCGCAACAGTTGGCTTTCCGCAAGTATGCGGAATGCGGGTCTAAAATGTCTCCTGCAGACCCGCATGATCTATGCCTCCTCTGCTTGGGGGAAGGGCATAGGACGGATAAATGTTCTCACTGCCTGGCCTTCTCTAAGCAGGCCAGGAAAAATTGTGAGAACCGCCTGCGGAGGCTTTTGTGGGATCGGGCTCTCCTCCAGTCTGACCCACTAGTGACTGCTCCGAAGCCTGGCTCCTCTGCTGTAGTTCTGCCCTCACGCCCTTCGGACGAAGGCACGTCTACCATGGGCGCTCCTAAGAAGAAGCATGAGAAAGGGAAGCACACCGATTCCGACAAACCGGCCGACCACAAAAAAGCCAGGAGGGAGAAGGCTCCAAAACCGCCTAAGAAGTCCAAGGACCTGGAGCGTCCTAGGCACCGAGACTCAGGCTTGACCGCCCCGTCGGTACCGATGACTGCCACTGTACTGACTCCATCTGACCCGGCGCTTCAGGCGGCTATGAGGGTTACCCCTCAGGGTTCCCCTTGTCATGTGACTGAGCTTCCGTCAGAGTCTCTCCCAGTTCTGCCGAGGGAGTCAATTTCTGATGGGGAGATCCGGGATTCCCCGCCTAGGGCTAGGTCCCCCACACCTATGCCCCCGGCCACATTGGAGGCGGATGTTGAAATGTCCCCACCTAGAAGCCGCAGAAGTCAATTCTTAGAGTGGCGATTGGAGGGATGGTACCGCCCGCACCGCTCCTACTACCACAGATGGGGCGATCCACGTTCTGTTGGGTACTCTTCTCCACCATCACCTCGCGACCGTACGTTGTCCTCGGCCCTGAGGCGTGCGTCCCCGGTACCAACTAGGGAGGAGAGCAGTCGGTCCTTCTCTCCTGCGGAGCCCTCATCATCAGTTCCCCTGTACTACGATGTAGAATCCGACGATTCTGAGGTCAATTCCACCTCCCCTGATGCCGCTGTGACCTCTCAGGGCCCTGCGTCACCTGACGAATCCAATATCTCCTTCGCAGAGTTGATGTCGTGTCTTGTCCAGTCCCTTGAGATCAATGCCGTACAGCGGCCAGGACCCAGTACAGACAAGTTCTACGACGTTGTCCACGGGGAGCATTCTACATCTATTGTGCTGCCGCTGATTACCACCTTGCGACAGGCCATGACGCAACTGTGGGACCTGCCCGCCCACCCCCAGCGGAGGTACGAATCCATGTACCGGGTCCGGGAGGAGGACATACCCTTCCTCCTCCATCACCTCAAACCGAATTCGGTCGTGGTGGAATCCTCTTAGGGTAGAGAGGCAAGAGGTCACACCGCACCGAGAGACAAGGAGGGAGGGAAGATCAATTCCCTGGCCAGGCAAGTATACGCTGTCTCTGGCCTAGGGATGAGAATTTCTAATTATGAGGCGACGCTAGCGAGGTACCAATACTTTATTATGCAGCGCCTCCACAACATCGTCTTGGCCCTTCTAGACAACCAAGGTGACCTAGCTAAGGTCTTTATAAAGGAGGCAATGCAAGTCGCCATCCAACAGCTGTCCACTGCTCGACATCATGTGGACACGGACTCGAGGGCCTTGGTCGGTGCCGTCTCCCCCTGGAGGCATGCGTGATTATGCAACTGTAACTTTCCGGAGGAGACGAAGAGGCGGATAGAGGAAATGCCCTTTGACGGGTCTGGCTTTTCCACTCAAGAACCGACCACAAGCTCAACAAAATCCACAAGTCACATATGATGGCCCGGAGGATGGAACTCCAGCCCCAGACCAGACGTAAGTGGTCATGGACCTGCCCTTCCTACAGGCAGTCCTATCAGTCCAGACAGCAGCCCCAACACCGGCAGCAGCAACAGCAACGCCGCTGTCAACAGCCCCCACAACGGTATCAGCAAGGCCGTCGTCGTTTCGACAGAGATAGGAGGCAGCGTTGACGGGACGGGCGAACCACTCCTCTACTTCCCACCTTACCCACCCCTCTCTCATCTGGGGACCGGCTGAGAAGCCGACTCCCCATTTGGGAGTCCATCACATCTGATCGGTGGATATTGTCCTTCATACAGCACGGCTATCGGATAGAATTCAACATCGTTCCTCCATCGAGTCCGATCCGGTTTACTTCATGATAGCCGGTATTGCTTGATGAAGTTCAACAACTTCTTTGTAAAGGAGCGATTCATCAAGTGACTCAGGCTGACGGACTTCACGGATTCCATTCCAGATATTTTACAGTCCCAAAGCGGGATGGTGGTCTGCGTCCGATCTTGGACTTGCGCAATCTTAATCGGTTTATCACAACAAAAAAATTCCGAATGACCACCCTTCAAAATATTCTACTGTTGCTGAGGAAAGAGGATTGGTTCGCCTCATTGAACTTGAAGGACGCTTATTTCCATATTTCCATTCACCCGTGTCATAGGCGCTTCCTTCGTTTTGCTGTTGCGTCCCAACTATTCAAATTCACAGTTTTGCCTTTCGGACTGGCTACTGCTCCGAGAGTGTTCACCAAATGTATGGCTCCTGTCTGCGCTTTCCTATGGCTCCAGGGGGTACAAATTTACCCTTACCTTGATGATTGGTTGCTGGTGTCCCAATCCAAGGAGTGACTTCTTGCATCCATATGTACAACCTGTGCCCTGTTAGACAATTTGGGACTATGCATTAATACCAAGAAATCTTCTCCCAGTACAGATGATCACTTTCATCGGAGCCCATTTGGATTCTGCAGTGGCGAAAGCCTTCCTTCCTCGGGACAGACAACAGACTCTTGCTCGCCACATCCATCGACTGCGACGAGACATGACGGTTCTGGCACGGTCCATCCATAGACTTCTGGGGCATATGGCTGCATCAGTTGCTGTGGTCACACACACCAGACTTCACCTTTGTCCCCTACAACTTCTGTTCAACAAAATGTTCCAACCACAAAGAGTTCTGACAACAAAGATGATTCAAATTCCATCCTCTGTGCTCCATTCTCTGCTCTGGTGGTCGGTCCCAGCCAACCTAACTGTGGGGGTTCCATTCAGACCGTGATGCCCTTCGGTAACCCTCGGTACCAACGCATCCCTACTGGGATGGGGAGCAGTATGCTCCGACCTATGCACTCAGGGCATGTGGAATCGTCTAGAATCCAGGAATCATATCAATTTCTTGGAGCTCCTGGCTGTATTCAAGGCCCTGCATTCCTTCAAAGATGTTCTCTGACATCGGGTCATTCAGATAACCTCGGACAACATAGCTACCATTTTTTATCTGAACAAGCAAGGTGGAACAAAGTCGCCAACTCTGGCCAGATGCAAATCTGGGAATGGTGCATCCCGAGGGGCATTACTCTGATGGCAGTACATCTCACCGGTACGGACAATGTGGAAGCGGATCTTCTGAGCAGACGCATGCTCATATCTCACGAATGGGAACTAGACCCCCAGACGTGCGACCATCTCTTCCGTCGCTGGGGTTTCCCCGATGTGGATTTATTCGCCACCTGACAGAACAAGGTGTGCAACACTTTCTGTTTGAGAGCGGGAATCGGGCACGGATCCCTAGGGGACGCCTTCATGATTCCTTGGAGCAACCTGAAATTTACACTTTTCCCCCAATTGCCCATTATGAGAGTGATAGTGAAGATAATACACGACGGAGCCACAGGGTTACTGATAACCCCTTGGTGGCCACGCCAAGCCTGGTTTTCTACACTTCTCCACATCTCCCGCGGAGAATACCTCCATCTTCCACTGCTTCCATACCTCATATCCCAACGAGAGGGCACACTTTGCCATCCAGATTTCACATTGCTGAAATTAACAGCATGGAGAATCCGATAACTCTCAATACGGCATCGGTACTGACAGCATCTATAAGTGGCTCGGATCCTGTCTCCGGATCCGGTGCGTTGTTCCGCGTTTCGTCTTTACTCGTTTCCCCCACATCATTGGGTCCAATGAACGTTCCATCAGATCCAATAGCTTTTTATTCGGATATCCAACACATCCTTGATTCTGCGTTAAAGCTGTCTACGCAGAAGTCCTATGTGGCTAAATGGCGATGATTTTCTACTTTTGCCAAGTCTCATTTGTTTTGTCCACATGCTGCATCTATGCATCAAATTCTTCAGTTCCTATTAGAACTGCACCAGTCTAGACTGAAACCGTCTTCATTAAAGTGTACACGGCAGCTATTCCCTATTACCATGGTTTAGTTGACGGTTCACCCATCTTGGGCCCATTGAAGTCCGGGCCCAATTCAAGGTGTTGGTAATGACCTATAAAGCCCTAAACGGCTTGGGTCCTGGTTACCTGAAGGAGCGCTTACATCCATATATGCCCAGTCGCCCCCTGAGATCGGCGGGGGAGGCCCTTCTCCGGGAACCCTCCGTGAAAGAAATTAGGAGGGTGGCTACTCGGAGGAGGGCTTTCTCAGCGGTGGCGCCTAAGTTATGGAATGCGCTCCCCAGAGAGGTCCGCCTGGCGCCGTCATTATTTGTTTTTTGGCGCCAGGCAAAGACCTTTTTATTTAAGCAGCATTTTAAATGTTAATACCACTGAATTTTATCTGGCCAGGGCGGCTTATTTTATAATGTGTGTTTTAAATTATTATGATTATTTTATATGTATATTTTAACTTATTGGTTTTATTTATTGTTGTAAGCCGCCCCGAGGCTTCGGCGAATGGGGCGGCATAAAAATGTTTTAATAAATAAATAAATAAATCTTCTATCAACCAATTATAAAGAGATTTCTTAAGGGTCTTCATAACTGCTGATCTGACTGTTAGTGCTGAAGGGAGTGGATGCATTTTAATCTGGTGTCTCCACTTTGACCATTCCTCCTCAGGTGACCCTCCTAGAAGCCCAGTCTAGTGAAAGAGACTAGCCTCTCAGAGCTTTGCTCTCAGCTTTTCTGATATTCTCAAGGTCTCTCACTATATTAAGATGTTCTCTGAAATGGGGAAAAGGAACTTAAGACTGGAAAAATAAGAAACTGAAAGAATTGGATTTCTTTCAGTCCATACATTCCTAGTTATAATCTGTATCATTCCAGAAGCATTGTTCAAGGGAGAGAGGGCAGTCTCAACTGACCTGGGTGCCAGTAAGATATTTGCAGACACTTACAAGAAAGGGCATGTTACTTTCATGAAAAAGAGAAAAGAAGCCACTGCTGCCACCAATTTTTCCCACTCCAAAAATGCTACTCCTAAAAATTATTTTCACCATCATGAAAAATATTCTGGATTTTCCCCTTCTCTTTTCTTCCAACTTTCCCCACCCTATTTCTGTAGAAAAACATCAGCCTACACTAAAAACATCTAAAATATGAAACAGGACAGATTTGGAATATAAATCATTCCTGCCCACCCAACAACAAATCAAGCCAAAAGGCTTCCAGCTACTATGTAGTGTCAAGAAGCTCTTGTTCATCTTGTAGGACAGACATAGCAAGAACAGTGACTCTTTAATGAAGCCATTCTTTTCAAGCAATAGGTAGAAACAGTACTGCAAAAATGATGTAGTCATTAAACAAGATACAAAATGCCATTAGCAGAAGAAGGTAAAAGAAAACAGGTGGAGGAAACATAGGAGAAACCAGGTTGGATAGCAGGAAGTCATCACTTAACATGTTCATGTAGCCACTTCTCAGTCTCTTGAGACAAATTCCATTGTTCAAGAGCCTGCTTCTTTAACATGTTCTATATGTCAGATTTAACACTTCTACCAAGTCTAACTGTCTGGATTTATTCTTAGCTCTCTAAGCCTTCACTAGTAAATGCCTAGGTATGAAAGCAGCACATCTTAGCTGTGCTTGCTGCAGCTTCAAAAGAGACTATATAGTAGGGTTATATCCAATTATTACAAATTGCATTTACACATTTCAGCAAGCAGGTAGAGTTCATGGTGAATTTGTTGCACTTCGCCATCTCAGATTTACCTCTCACATTTAATAACAGCATGATTCCAGTATGGACTTGGTTCATCTACTTTTAATTGGTGTAGCTCTGAATGTGGTAGCAGGAGTAATGCAATGAATAGCATAAATGGAATAGATAAAACTAACAGACGTTTTGAATAGCAGAAAGAGCTGTAGAGGCAGAGTATAACAATAAACACTGAGTAACTGATTCCCCTTCTAAAGGCAGTATAGGAATGTAAAAAGAGAAGGCAGTTAAAGTATGAATGTAAAAGAGAATGCAATGAAGGTTAAAAGGTCTTATTTGTAGAAAAGAAGCAAATGGTGTTCAGAAAAGCAGAGCTATTAAACCAGTGAACAAGATGGATCTAATTCTGTGCTTTTAACAAGAAATAATAGTCCAAGTTAATCTTGCAATAGTGATTTATTTATTTAATCAATTTATATGCCAGCTTCCTATCATACATTCTCATAGTGGCTTATGTTAAACACTGAAAACAAACTCCTTCTGCCTAAGGTAAGAGAAGCAGTGCTGATGCCTTGCCCTCCCACTTCTTGCTGCAGCTACCACCCACCTTCCTCCCTTTGATTCACTCTGACTGCCTCCTCAGAGCAAGCCAGAAGGCGGGCTCTCTGGAGAGCTGTATCAGCCTGACTCTTTAGAGCTGCCCAGTGACAGATGCCTAATTCTGATGTCATTTCTCAGATCCTAATTCTGATGTCATTTCTCCTGAAGAGCTGTTCCTATGAATTCAGTTGCTCTGCAGCGAGTCTTCCAAGACACCTCTCTTATGGAGGAATTGCCTGTCCTCTGTTATCCCTGGTCAGATAAAAGACCAGCTGGATGCATTGGAGAAAGGTGGACTACCCTAGAGGAGGGGTGTCCCTGGATATCACCTACAGTGCAGGTAATCTCCTAGGATACCTCTCCAGCCAGGCACTGCATGGCTCTTAGGAAGGGCCTGCTTGAAGCCAAGCATTTGAATCTGGGCAGTGCTCTGAAGAGCTGCACTGGTCACTTGTGCAGCTGATGCAGCTACACAGAGAGCCCACCCGCCTCTGGCATGGTCTAAGAAAGTCTTTAGAGAGAGCCAGAGGATGGGAAGTTCCTCTGTTCATCCTGTCTTGCTCTGAGGGTCCCTCAAAAATGGTGGTAGGTACTCCTGAGAGTTTGCCCGCCTGCCCATCCATCTGCCCCGTTTACTCTGAAAGGGTAATCAGAGGGCAAGTTGTTCAGAAGAGCCATGCCAGCTGCTATCTTGGGTTGGCTAGCTCTTGGTATAAAAATTGGGCTGCCATGGCACAAGTAGTAAGTGCTGTGTTGAAAGGGGTTGAATGTAATTATCCCTCTTGAACATATATTCTCCCTCTGTAAAAAATGTCTTTTGTAATTATTTTTTCACTGGGTGTGCTTTGCCCATTTTCTTCCTGTAATAAACATCCTTTGGAGGAATATTTTTACATTGCCTTTCAAGGGAAAGGTTGTCTGATGGGGAAAAAATGTCCTGACCTAGCTCTAATTGGTATACTGGTCAGGACAGAATGATGGTATAGAGGTAAAGTTTGAAGTTCAGGCATTCATCATGACATTCTCCTTAGTCACACCCCTAAGGCAAACATTCAGGAGCTGTGGTGACCCATTTCATCAATCATTTCTAACAGTTTTCAACTCATGATAGCTAATACGTCTTAATTGCCCATTCAAGACCAAGTCATCCCAAAATATTTGCTTTTCAGTAGGCAACTATATATTTGGTACTGGAAAACTTCATTCCTCTCTTCACAGATTCTTGTGAGGACTGCAGCTAGGTTTAGGAATCCTAATTTGGCGGGGGGGGGGCGGGGGGAGTGATTTCAGTGTCTCTGCTAATAAAAACGAGCCAGCACTGCATCCCTGTAGGCCCTGGCTTTCTTTCCACATCACTAGGAAAGATTGTAGTTGGGCATATAGGCTCATTTGACTATACATGCCCATCCATATTCTGTTTCATATAGCCTTGAACTAGTCTCTATTAGAGCTGGATTGGGTTAAAAGTTTTTTTTATACAGGGCAGTGGAGCAGCAATGAAAGCTATTTTCTGTGATTCGTCTTTCCCTGTATAGCTTCTCACCCTTTGAAACACTGTCCGGGTGGCCTGGGTGGCCTCAAGGGGAAAGAACAATGGCAAAGAATCACCATCTTCTCCATTGACCAGATGGGAGCAAGCCTCCACTAAATTACAGAGCTTTCAATCAGTAGATGAACATCGATTGGTACACCCACCCACGTTCACTATATGAGCTCCGATCTGCTGAGATTAAGTAAAGAACAAGTTGTATAAAATAACCAAATAGAACAGTTTTTTTGATAGGTGCTAAAATGCATGCAAGAGTGGAAAGTAAGGGGAGTTTTATTGGTGAATATTTCACCCCCCCCCCATCATGGGAACTTATACAAGCATTAAAAATAATATTCTAGATTAAAATTTTAAAATAGCTTCAGATCTGGTTTTTATAGTGGCATAAGGTTCATAAGGTTGTTTGCAAGATATATAATAATTTGTTAAACACCTATCTTTTTTTCTGTAAAGGTTGCAAATTTGAGAGTTGGGTTATTTTATCTTTTTTTTACTCCACTAAATTTAAAATTTATTTAAATTTTGATATTTATTAAATGCTTATTGAATGTTAAAAATAAACATTCCCAGAAAACCCGAGTCCCTATACTTACAATGCAGAATTAGTGTGAAAATTTGAAACTTAAGACCACTAGGTGGGGTTGTAAACAATATAGTGTTTGTTTCATTTTTATGCTTTGCTGAAGCTGCATCATGCCAAATATATAAGACAAACAATGGTGAATCAATAAGACAAATATGGCTTTTATAACAAAATTTCTCCCTATTGTAAAATTTGAGAAATGTAAGCCAATAACATTATTAATTGTTAAAAAGAAAACAATCCATGTTCAATGAGCATATCAAGATCCATGCAATACCCTTTTTTGTCTCTTCCATGGCCATTTTTCTCATTTTACAGCATGGTTCCCTCTTCATTGTACGGACTTATCAACCCCAACTTGAAGTAGTAAAGAACAGGGAAATCAGGAATGTTAAGCAGCTATAAAAGTTCATTCTGTTTTATTTTATTTATACAGACTGGAGGGAAGCATTCATTGGAGTGGTGCTATTCCATGCACAAATAGCCACACAGCAGTGTATATTTTAATTTTATGTAGCAATAACTAAAAGGGCTGACAAAGCCACAATCAAACAAAGCATACCCAGCTATGCCCAGTAATCTGAATCTGACTTTAAATACCTTCCCGAGAAATTGCTTTGTTGCAAAAACATCATACTGCTGTGTTGTGTAATTTATGCATTCTTTCCAGTGTAATGTGAGGAGGACAAGGTCACTTTTTACATCACTTGAATGATTGAGTGTATATTCTGGGGTTAAGATACTCTCTTTCTTTCTTGAATGTCCAGGCTTTTGTCTTTTAATAAATCTAGAGGGTCTTCTCCCCCCAACGCACATCACCTATTTTTCCACTGCCTTGCACGTATAAAGCACGTAGCTGTGTAGCTGCTGGAAAAAACACCAGTTTCATTGTTTGTATGTCATTATCAATGTCAAAGATTGTCTTTGCAGCTTGGAAAAGACTTTGTATTGAACAAGAATCATAATGGCTGACATTTTCCCCCCACCTTCTGGGTCTTTCAATCAATTAGGCCCTGACTAGTTTTGAAATCCGTCATAGCTTTTCAGTTGTCCACTGATTCTTCCTCAAGATCATCACTCTTCCTCAGCTAAGGTTGTAATACAAGAACTTAGCATATTGCTGAACTAGGAATATTCTCCCTGAATTTAAATAATGTGTTATACAGTAAGTAGGGGGAAAACATTCTTTGTATGTTTGAATATGGTTGTACTGAATTGCAGATTATCACTTATCTGTGAAGTTTAAGATCTTGGATCAAATATATTTTAGGATAAGCAAAATAAGAGCTGGAGACAATGGCAATGTAGCCATCTATTCAGTGTTTAACATGTGAATGTATTCCTGCTTATATGTTTAGATCAAGAATAGTTTACCTTGCCTGTAAAGCTTGGTGGTAATATTTTCTCATTCATTCATTCATTCATTCATTCATTCATTCACTGAATTGATACAATTTATTTGTCACATTCTCTAGTTTCAAAATACCCAAAATGATTTACAAATCAAGGCTAAAAACATGAAATGTCACAAAATCAAATAGCAACCAAAAGCAACCTTACCACCTGATGAAAAATAACCAATGTAGGTGCAGCCACCACAACACAAACCTCAAACCAGCAAACAGGGAAGATAAGAGCATCTGCATCAAAATCTCAGACACTGAAAAATGTCTGTCTTCCTGAAAAACGAAATGATTTAGCAATGAACTGTGGCTAGAAAAAATAATAATTAGATTGCTCCTGGAAGGGTGAATGGCATGACAGAGAAGGCCTTGTCCCACACTCCTTTAGAGCTCAGCTTGTATCAGCTGGGGCTCTTCCAGCCAATTGATTAAAAAACTTGTATGAGATAAACAGGACACTTAGAGTATTTAGGGCAGTGGTGGGCTACTTGTCCTCCATACGTTTTGGCTTGTCATCATCTTCTTCTTCTTCTTCTTCTTCCTCTTCTTCTTCTTCTTCTTCTTCTTATTATTATTATTATTATTATTATTATTATTAACAACAATTTCATTTCTATACCACCCCACAACTGAAGATCTTTAGGCAGTTCACAACAATTCATAAAAACATACAGGGCTTACAGCTCCTGCAACCTCTTCCCATTGGTTATGTTGTCTTGGGCTGATGGAAGCTGTAAGACAAAACATCTTGAGGACTACATGTTGCCCATTTCTGATTTGGAGCTTGAAAAAAACCACCAATTTATTTATTTATTTTAGTTACCTCCTGCTTTTTTCCTGCAAGGAAGCCAAGGTGACTTACATAAGTAATGCTCTTCCTTCTCTCTATTTTATCCTCACACAACCCTGTGAGGTAGATTAGGCTGAGAGTCATTGACTGGGCCAAAATTACCCACTGAGCTTTATGGCTAAGAAGGAAATAGAACCAAGATCTCCTGAGTTCCAGTTCAGCAGTCTAACCACTATGCCTCACTGGTTCTTTGAAAGGTTTACTTCATTTGACATATGCATGATTAATTACTATTATTATTATTATGTGGCTAATGTCCAAAGGTTTTGAGTGCATGTTCATAATGAGTACAGTAATTATGACTATAATAAAAATAAAGTGATGAGAAATTAAAACCATTGGCATATGACTCATGGATACCAGTTTGGAAGCTTGTAATGCTAAGCCCTCTATCATCTGAAGGTCATGAAATTACACTTTTGATCAATTCATGCAAGCAAAGCATTCTCAATATGTTTAATCTAGGACCAAATTAAATGGAGTATTAGTTGTGTTAAGTAACAGCTATACAGCAAATGGATCACTGTTTTGCAATAGAAATTTCAGATGTTTGGCTCCTGATCCAGATTGGTTGGAGTGTGTGTGTGGGGGGGTACATTGTAGGAAGGGTTTAGACTGTCTACCCCACCTGCAATCCAGACTGGGTACTCTGTGCCTACTTTAGACATTAAAGCAATGTCTGTTTTGGCTGTGAAGATACATAGATATTCCAAATAGTATTAGACTGGAGCTTCTCAGTAATATTCCTTAAAACTGGAAATTATGAGGGAGATGTTAGGCAATATGAGAAATTTTGAGGGATTATTTATTGAGAAAATATCAAATGAACATTTTAAAAAGAGGGATCAGCCTATGCAAAAAAGGCAGCTATGGAGATCTTGTTCTGAACTGTAGGGAAAAAGATGAAGAGTAGCCATAAAACTAAGCAGAAAGGTTTTGTCTAACCATATTCCCATGTTTTGTTTTGTTATGCAGCTGAAGAGAATATTTTTAGAACTCAAATGTAAAAAATGTCAAGACACAAACATTATGAGTCTTCCTTTTTACTGCAGTGTTATAATTTCCACAGCAGTAGTATGTACCAGTTCTCAAAGAAATGTTTTATGTTTAAAGGAATATTTTATATGCTCAACACTGTTCTCAAACAGCAGCTAGAGATCAAGCTATTATTAAACATAATTAAGTCTAACTTAGAAATAATATTACAATTGATGCTTAGTATTATTCATAGTCTTCCCAACCAGCTGTTTTATCAACAGTTGGGTCAATTTTTCCTCTTCATGGCTGATTGCCAGACACTAAGGCTGGCAGACCAGAAGAATACATTACTATTTTTGCTATTCCATTGGACATTTTGTATTTGCTATTCCATTGGACATGTATGGAATTTCCAGAGGGCAGAGTAAGGAAGTTGCACATGTATATTAATGGTTTTAAGACATGTGTATCTGTTTATATTGGATTCTAGATATGTGATTTCATCCATGGTGACAGGTATTTTTATATCAGATATTGGCAACCCCAATTATTCAGAAGCCTTAGTGCTAGCATAAATTTAGGGTATAATCCTATGGCTTGTGTCTCTGATGTATCTTACATGCACCTTATGCTTGGAATTAGATGCTGTGGCACTGTCCAGTTTTGCTGCTGCTGTAGTGCCTTGTGCTGGGTATTTCCAATTTAGTGCTAGGGAGGGCCAGGCAAGAAGACTGGGATGATGATTGGAATTGGTACAAGACCTCAACCGCTTCTCTTTCCTGTCCCCCAACATGCCCCCCTTTGCCCCTCTCCAAGACCCTGGAATCAAAAATGAGGAAACTGAAGTGGTCATACTTTGGGCATATAATGAGAAGGAAGACTAACTGGAGGAGACAATGCTGGGGAAAGTCAAAGGCAGAGGAAGGAGGAAGACCAACTATGAGATGGATTGATTTCACAAAGGAAACCACAGCCTTGAGTTTACAAGCTCTGCGTAGGATTGACAAGGCCAGGACATTTTGGCGGGCTTTCATTCATAGGGTCACCACAACTCAGGGATGACTGGACAGCATGTAGCAACAAGAAATGACTGTCTCAGTTCTTAAAACAATCAAAATAAACCCACAAGTATAAAAATAATAGTGTATAACTACTTTTTGTTTTACTTATACTATGCACCAGCAACTCCAAAGACTTCCCAGGAATGCAAACAATATGAATATGATAATAAACCTGTACAATATACAAAAAAAGTGCAGTTCATCCTAAACCATATTAAACAGCAGCTTCACTTCAAGTATGTAACAGGAAAATTATTAGAAAGAATCTTAATTATCAATGTAAAAATCTACAAAAATGGAGCAATCTGGCAACTAAACAACCAGGTGAGGCCCCCTAGGGAAGGCATTCTAAAGAGGAAATGGTAAGATGGTCTTAACTATCACTATTTATGAACTGCAACCAGTTTTTTCAGGGCTGGCTCAAAGTTTACAGCCATGGTTAACATTTGAAATGTGCAACAAGTGTGCTGTTGTTTTGTAGTATATAAGTTATCTTTTTGCCTTGGCTTTCAGTCTCAGGACAGTGCACATAATAAAAACAAAGCAATCAATAACTTCAACAATATAGCACTAAAATAGCAACTATGCACCAAATACAAAATAACAAATTATGGAAGTAAAGCACTTTAAAACTCAACTTTAGGGCAAAACATAAAATGCAGAACAGGACAATAAAAACATATAGAAGTAAATGTCTAAGAACAGAAAAACATAAACATTTGGCTGGTGTCAAATATTAACAAGGAAGATACCACACGCATCTCTCTAGGCATGGCATTCCACTGTTTTGGGGCCATCAGACAGGCCAGTTGGATGGTGACCTCAGGAGGACACTTGAGAAGTTGCCCGAAGCTATAAAGGGCTTTACAGGTCAAATTGAACTGAACCAGGAAATGAACCAAGAGTCAGTTATACAATACTTCTGGAATATAAACTGTAAAGCCAGGTCAGTGCTTTATTATATTTATATCCTGCCTTTTTTCTTTCAAAGAACTGAAGGTGGCTTACACAATTTTCCTTCTCCTCTCAATCTTATCCTCACAATGATCTTACCCTCTCCTGTGAGGAAAGTTGGTTTAGAGTTAAGGTTGAGAGTCTGTGATTGTCCCAAAGCTCCATGGCTCAGCGGGAACTAGAACCCAGACCTCCTGAGTCCAGTGCTGCATTCTTAACCACTAAACCACACAGGCTCCCTTGTCATCGTAGTTTATATAACAGAAGTTCAGATTGCCTTCAGAATAAGCGAAACCATGATTTTTCCAGACCCTTTCTGACAAATTTTTGATATAACACTTTATCAGTGCTGCCTTGAGGAGGTTTGGCAACTATAGAACCATCTCTTTGCTAGGTGCCTTATGTTTCTGGAATCCAGTGGCCCAGCCTGTCTGGCTGTACAGTATTAATCTATTCTGTCTCCTAATTCCCAACTAGTCATGCAAGACTTTAGACAGGCCTGCTCACTTTTTCTGTTTCTATCTTTTCCATTACAGCAGATGGGCTTCAAGTAAACTCAATGTTACAGCATAGACGAGCTGTTATAAAATAGCCAACAAAGATGCATTAATGATTTAATCATTAAGAGTGTGAGGGACATGTTGAACAGTCCATCAATGAGAATAAGTAGCCTTTACTACTATTAAACATCACATTGATTGCTAATCCCATTGACTGCTAATCCTTTCCTCAAGAATCTTTTCTGCTGATTTTACACTAATTCTGTTGTTGTTCCACATTTTAATATGTCTATCATCATAGATTCCAAGGTTCTGCTTTTTTATGCATAAAAGATTACATTATCGAGAATAGCGCATGTAGGCAAACTGGTGCCCTTCAGAAGCTTTGGACTACAACATTATCATCCACTGTGATCTAAATAGTTTTAGCAGTATGTAACAATTCTCAACATGGTGCAAAATCGTTGTCAGTGACAGAGCTAAAAACACTTCAAGTTTGACCACAAATGTAACAAGAATGCTTTATCTGAGCAGTTACCCAAAGCATGTGGAAAATACTTGTGGGAATCAACTCAAGGTCATAGAACTGAAAATAAACACTCATCCTAGACAAGTGTGTAGAAAGTTCACTCTCAACAAGCAGAATGAAAATGCTGTTTTCTTGATCAACATATTTCTCAAAAGTGTTCTGGAAAAGAAGAGACTGAAGAGGTTGACTTAAAGCTTTTGTTGACTGACAAGGGTTTGCTAAAGTAACTACAGGAACTCCATGGGAGTAGCTTTCCCTGCTGCTAATTCCAGCTTCCTAATAGCAGCCCTACAGGTGCTTAGCAATTGTTTGCCTCTTTTTTCTTCTGTCTCTGGCTTCTCTTGATCTCCCAATACCTGGCTCCAGATTACTAATGTCTTCCCTGCTGAGCAAAAGACACATCTATGGAATCTAGTTCTTTGAACCTGGTTCTAAATGGTGTGAAATCTACTAATTGCTGACAGTTTGCCCTTGTCTGTGCTTTCATTTGAACAGAATTCAGCATTGTTTTTGCTGTTGCTGACATCCTGTGTTGACAGCAGATAAATGTCTGAGTTTAGACACTGCCTTAGTACATGAAGGTTGAACTGTTGGATGACAAAGGTGTAGAAAGATTACTGAAGGAGGACAGAAAGATTGAAGAAAAGCTGAATGAGTTGTTTGTGTTGGCATTTTTGGTGCAAAATATTGAACAGATATTTATGCATGTACCTGTGTTTTAGAGATAGAGCAGGGTATCTGAAGAACATGTCAAATAGCTAACGATGCATTATGTTCTAGAGTAAGTTGACAGGGCTAAAAGACTCATAATAAAAGCATGCAACTTTTCCCTAAAATCAGCCTTTTCCTGGAGGTGTGGTTCCCAACCATCTGGGACATGGGGGCCATATTAGAGTGTCCAATGCCTAAAGAGGGCCACATCTTAAATCAAAGTATAACAAAATTTATACCCTATGGATTTGGAACAAAAGTAAACATTCAGATGTCAACGAAGAAATGTAAGTTTGAATTCAATCCATTTAGAAATTTTTTTTACCATGGAATCCTTTTATCTAGCTACACATTCTTACCTAGACAGTGTGATTTTTCTGGCTGTTTTCTTTTAATCCAGGCATTAATGTCCAAGTCAAGGTTTGTGACAGATACCCTTAAAATGTCATGTAAATGTTCATCTATAAGTCTTGACCTACACTTGGATTTCACAATTTTCATCTTGGAAAAAGTTTGTTCACAGATGTATGTGGTGCCAAAGATTGTGAACGTGCCTGCAACAATTTTATTTAAGTTGATAAATGTATCAGATAGACCACAATAGAAATCTAGCAGACTATTTTCTTTATAAATGTCTTTGTAACATCTAAAAAAGTTACTTGTATCTTCCAATGATGCTTCAAATGGATTCTGAAACATTCCTATTTCTTTTCCATGCTTATGGCTATCAGTGAATCTATTCTAGAATTCCACCTACAATAGGTTCAGTGTTTTGATTTGTCTTTAGCATAGGATTGTAAATTCCTGTCCTTATCAAATTTTATTTCATTCCAATATGTGAAGTTTGAAAAGGTACTTTCACTAACTTGCTTCACAAAAATGTTTAGCTTTGTCTCAAAACCTTTCAATTCTGAATGTCACAGAACATTGGGAACCAGTGCTATAGAGATTTAGAAGATTACTAGTGAAGTAGACAAAGTGGATAAAAAAAGCATTTTCTTTCTGTCATCATTCTTGAAAATTGGATTCAGGACAAACTAAGAGAATAGTTCTTCACATTATACCTATTTAACATTCAGCATTTGCTGCCTTAAGATGGGGTGAAGAGGTCTGCAAAGCACACACTTTGCATATAAAAGGTCTCAGCTTCAGTCCCAGGTAAGACTGGCTAAGACTGAGATACTGAGAAAGCCATTGCCAGTCTGAGTACTGGACTTTGATCATACTAAACTAGATCAGCCAGTGGCCTGACTTGCTATAAAGCAGCTTCTTCTGGGTTCCATCCAACATCATATCAGTGGACTTCCACTTGCACAATGGAACATCCCCTTCCTCTCCTCCCCACTGTACCCCACACATCAATGTGTTACAGAGGATCCCCAAAAATTCTGCAACAGATTGGAGGGCACAAGAGGGCTGCAGAAGGACTTTATTTTGCCAACAGTGTCTGCCGCACTAGTTTGATACAGCCTTATGTTACTTATTAGGTAAATTATAGCCTTTAGAGTTTTAAGCAGTAATAATGTTTAACTTTTATCACTCATACAGATTGAAGCAGACTGACAAAATATAGGAATGCTTATCAAAATAAAGGTCGTTGGTAGTATAGTCTTTCAAAGGGGCCAGTGTTCTGAGATCTTAATGCAACTGCATGATATACCCTTCTATCCCTGTAATAGGAGTCTCTTGGCCATCGTGAAAACTTTGATAGTCTACTGCCAATGGCAAAAAATGCTGTAAAGAACTCTGAAAAGAAATAAAATGATTGTATCACAGAAACAATTAAAATGCAATATCAGGCCAACATTTGCCATGTCCTTCTAGACTCCTGAATGGGTGCAGGGAAAATGGAAAAGCCCCTTTCTGTTCTAGCGTGTGGAGCCCAATGTCATATTGAGTGATTGGTGTCAAATATGCAGCCTCTAGGCCTCCCCAATCAATGGTAGATGAGAGAAGACATGATTTATTATATAATCAGGGAAGTTCTACCTACTTATAATTTATAAGTGAAAAGTATAGGGCTGAGAGCTTCCCAAAAGAAATCTTCTAAAGAATTTGTTGAATATTTGGGAGTATGATTTAGGAATAGACAATGCTTTGCCTCACAGAATATTTGAGACCAAACTTTCATCTTTAAGTTTTACCTCATATACTGAGTGAATGGAGCCACTCTCTAAGGGCCATAGAAATTTTAGGTGACAGATGTCAGATTCAATTTTATTCAATGGGGAATAATCTCAGATAAGTTGTGCTATAAGGGCATGGAACTGTCATCTAGAAAAAGGAACAGGGGAGGTGTCTGTCCCCAAGGACATAAGCTCTGATTTAGCCCAATTGATCATATATGATGATATTGACTGAAACATGCCTATTAATTTGATACATTCCAGTACAGAGTTTTTAGGATCATCAGTAAACAGTAACATATTATCTGAATAAAAGATGCTCTTATACTTATGGTATGATAAACAAAACCCCATATTGCCCTGTTTTGTCAGATGGCATAAGCCAATATTTTCAGACAGATATTGAATATCAGTAGAAAGAGTGGACATCCCATATATTTGTGCTCCTTTCAAGTGGAAGTGTTGGAGAAAGGACCCCATTGGCCCACTCTGTGACCCTGAGTTTGGAATATTCACTCAGGCTGGAAATTCTTGAGGAAAGCCAAATTGTGAAAGTGTGGTAGTGATATATAGCCAATAAATCTTATCAAAGGCCTTTTCAGCTTCTAGCAATAGGATATCAGCAGGGAACCTTCTGGAAGCATTAAGTTCTACTTGTTCTACCAACAATCTCAGACTTCCTGTTTCATACCTGGTATATATGAACCCTGACTTATTGGAATGTATTAGTACAGCTATTATTTCTGAACTGCATTAGCTAGTGCATTGGTGAGGATCTTGGCATCTGCATTAATGAGGGAGATTGGTCTTACAATGTGCACACAATCAATCTTTGCCCAGTTTGGGGATGACTGAAATATGACCCTGGATGGAAGTGTGCCTATTGAAAAGCATTCTGAGAGAGCTCTAAAAATCTGGGTATTACAATTGTAGAGTAGGCTTTATAACACCCAGTGGAGAATCCATCAAAGGCCTTTCCTGCGTTTATGTTCTTAATAATTCCCTCAATGTCTTCCTTTTGTAAGGGTTCTACTAAGTACTCCCCTTTGCTGCCTATCCAACTGAGGAAGGGTTAGATTGGAGAGAAAACTCAGCTGCCTCTGCATCAGGGGTCTGTATAGCATTCCAAATGAAAACTGTGGAACTGGGCATTAATTTGTTGTGGGACAGTGACTCTGTTACTTACCTTGTCCTTAATTAGTAGTATGTATTGTCTAGCCCACTGTAGCTTCAGACAATGTGCAAGGCTTTTGTCTAGCTTCTCCTCTTGCTCCCAGTAGCTCCAGTGGAAGCAGGTTAAATAAAATTCTACATTAGATGTTAATAGCATATTAAGGCTGCATGTAGCACAATTTTGCTTAGTGCACAGGTCTGAGGAAAGGTGAGCAGTGAGCTGGGATAAGAGTAATTTCACCTCCTCTTGAAGCTTATTTTCCTGTTGTAATCCTTTAGAGGAGTTTTAGAGTGGTTTCCTCTTAGATTGTCTAGTTGGATCTCTGTGTATAACTTCCCCCCACCTTTGTATGCTTTTCCTCTTCATGATAGTTGCACTATATATACACTGTTTCCTCTAACAGTAATTGCCTCTGGGAGATCTAAGAGTTAGAAGTGATTGATACTATCTGATCAAAGCAGAAGCAGCAGTAAGCAGCAGGAAAACCAAGTAAATTGGAAGAAAACTCCAAAGAATATTTGCACTCCCTCCACATAACTTTTGCCACCATGACTTTAAAAAAAAACACAAAAACAAGTATTTTATTTGAGAAATGTAAGGTAACAATGGTAGAACAAAAATATCAACACATGCAAGAAAAAACATCAGTACTCACAGTTTGTCATATATGCCATCATGACTTTGATATCATTGGTTGATTCCATTGCCAGAACCTGGCATTCTGGATTGATTCTTTGTTAGACAACACAGTCCATCTAATTTATTCTTGAGAGCCACTCTGAGTCATGACATCTGAAAAAAATTATACAAATAGTGTAAAATACGCATTGCCTTTTGAAGTTGTTGCCTTTTCTTTTGAAGTTGTTGCCTTTCCTCTCCCCCTGGTTCCAATGTTACTTGTTTCTTCCCTAGAAGACAGTCCTTATTCTCACAATACTGCACAAAGAGAGAAAGAATGAGAGAGAGAGAGAGAGAGAGAGTGTGTGTGTGTGTGTGTGTGTGTGTGTGTGTGAGAGAGAGAGAGAGAGAGAGAGAGAGAGAGAGAGAGAGAGAGAGAGAGATTATTTCAAGTGCTTCTGATGCCACACACAGCTTGTGGAATATCACAGAATGCCCAACAGCTGGTCAGAGTCAGGTGAGGGAGTGAGCAGGCAGGTCTGGTCACTGTGAGGAGGCTGTTTAAATAATGAGACATGAAGGTCAACCATGTGTCCTGGAAGGAGAAAGTAAGGCAGATTCAGACAAGGAAACAGGAAGTGCAGCCACAGTAAGCAGGAGGACAGCCACTGATATTGAGTTGGGGCTACCAGGAGCCTGGCAACATGTCCCTGACCAAGACCTTCTCTGTATCTAGGCAGCCAAGGAGCATCCAGCCTAGCCAATTAGCAGAAAGTGGAGTTTGGGAAACCATGACAGGCTTGTGTGTATGAGCTCAAGACTAGTTGTGTGCAAAGCTACCCTCCCAAAGATGTAACTACAAAAAACTTTACCTGGTAAAACTGCTCATTCTCTCCTCTTCCTTGGGTTGATGAGGTTGAAGAACGTGGCTTCAGTTTCCTCCTACATAGGAAGAGGATTACAAGGTGTAAAAAAAATCCAAGGAGGGACTTATGCCACCCTGTGCCACATTTACTGGACCACCTGATAGGCACTTGGTATGAATGCAGCTAATTTCTCCACATGGCAAAAATTGCCAGAATGGCCAGCTTAGGGCTCAGTTATTTCAACCAAAGGTTTCACTGATGGCTAACAGTGATTTCCCTATCGCGGGAGGACTCGTTGATGGTGCTATCATCTGGCACATTTAATTCCAGCCTTGAGGTCTTCCTCTTGTAGCTGTAGCATTGAGAAGCGCCTTAAAAGGAGTGACTATCCAGATGGAAATGTGATTTGATGCCATCCTAAATAGAAGTGAGTTAAATCACTCCTTGGCACAACCCCAAATAACTTTGTGGGCATGCTAAACCTACGAGGGACACTCCCGAAACCCATCTATGAAGGTGATACATATCTTGCAATCATTCTGTTGGACACATGCCTGATACCTTGCCTATTAGCCAACTGGTGATATAATGAAATGGGAATTTTCTAAATCATCTAGGAAGTTGGCATGATTCTTCCCTTATATCAATTTTTGCATGGTACTGTAACTGTATACCCTATTTCTCTACATCAGCCGTTCCTTACAGACATGCTTTATTTCACGGTCTAGGATCTTCCAGCTAGCACTGCTGGCTGGGGAATGCTGAGAGTTATAGTATAACTCATCCAGAAAGTACCAGGCTAGGAAAGGCAGCCCTATATAATTGTAAATAGACCGCCCCCCCCCCCCAAAAAGCCAGAAGCAACTATCTGGAGGGAAGCAAGACCCATAGCCCAAAACCCAATCTATGAAGCTATGAAGATTAATAATTGACTAATTATTAATCTATTGTATTGGATTAGTTATTCTTTAACACACTTTTAAAAGTTAAAATATTTACTTCACACTTCTTAATTTCTTTGCAGGGCATACATTCATTACAGGTTTAATCTTACTCTCACAGTGAAGTCATGCCAAATGTCCACCTCTCTGTTATAACCCAGCTTCTCCAGTATATAGTATACTGCAGAAGCTAAATACTGGAAAAGCAGTATATAGTATACTGGAGTAGCTTGCCTGAGTTCTCCAGTCAGAGTCTTTCTTTCTACTTGTAAATAAATGTGTACAAATGTATGCCTAAACCGGGCTTACAGTTTTCAAATCCTGTTCTCAGGAGTTGCCCTACTGAGCACAGAGGAACTCCTCCTAAGCAAATAGTTTCAGCATTATGAGACAAAAAAAAAGAGACGCCCCGTTTTTCTTATATAATTGTGCTTGCTTGTTGGCTCACCATCACTGGAGTTTGTTGTTTATACTGTTGTAGCTGCATCTTGCCAAACAGGTTTTTCTTATTCTGCTCTCCTTTCTCCTATTATTACAGGTACTAAAACAAGAACACGGTGCTACATATTTTCTATACAAAGAAATATAGCTTTACGTATACTGTTTCTATATATAGTCCTGCAAGGTAGTCAGCTTCAATCTTGACTGACTCGAGACCTGCCTTTAACCTCAACTGATCCCCTCCCTTCCTTTTTCTGGGCAGCAGGACTTGGGGCCAAAATCCGGTGCTCTACAGTCCAGGGGCCAACCAAATGCCCATCTAAAGAGTGGCACGTGATACAACACCAACAGGTGCAGTATCAGTACTGGGGCAGGCATGTGTAGAAAGGGAGTCCAGTTCTTGTACATCACAGTCTACCTGGATAAATTTGTCTAAATCTGATGAGGCAAACGGGCAGAGTTGGGCAGAGACCTGGGAAGTTTCAAGGTTACTAGTGAAGATTCTGAGGAAGGGAAGGAAGGGGAGCAGGCAGTTGAGGGAGAGTTTCTTGCCTCTGCAAGGAGATGGCAGATGAAGTGTGTGGAGCAATGAGCCACCCTGAGAGTAAAGTCAGGATCTTTTCCGAAAGGGAGAAAAGGAGGGGATGTTTCAGTTTGGATTCAGCTCTTCACATGGACAGAGGCTTCTCCCACATCTCAAATGGTACACTGCTTTGATTTATACCATTCTGTAAATTGTTAAGCTTTAATAAAAGGGCTGTGCTTCTAAAGTTTTGTCTGAATCTGCTGGAGAGGAAAAGAGGGAAAGGAGCTGCTAGGGCTGACACAGATGGTTGCAACATCCTTTACTTAATTTTGTTTTTTTTTTTTTTTTTACTTTTCATACTTGGGGGCAGGCTGCCAGGTATGCACATGGTTATAGATACTCACTTTATTATTTTTATTTTATGTGTTATCTCTTTCTGTAAGCCCCCCCCCCAAAAAAAAAGAAAGAAAAGAAAGAGTGCTTATACCCAAGTAAATGCATTTGGCATCAGTGCAGCAAAAGCAAACAACATTTTCTTCTTGTGGTCATGACAGTGTTGTGATCAAAATGAGTTTAACAACGCAAAAGTGTACTTTTTAAGAATCAGGGTAGGCAAATGGAGAAATGGTTGCAATCAATAATTTCACTTGTAATGGAGCGAAATATCATATTCTTACATTTATACCCTGCCTTTCATCCTCTTGCAAGGAACTCAAGGCAACTTACAAGGTTCTGTTGCTTTCCATGTTATCCTCACAACAACCCTGTGAGGTAGGTTAGGTTGAGAGTCCATGATTGGCCCAAAGTCAGCCACTGAGCTTTGTGGCCAAATGGGGATTTAAATCCAGATGTCCCAAGCCCTGGTTTCTAAATGGATCCCTGTCTACCCTCCATCCACTCCTGAGGTAAGTAAACTCATTGCCTCTTCTTCTTCTTCCCCTTCCCCCTGCATCTTTCTACATTGTTTTTTTAAAGCAAATGTTGAGATCCCATGGAGTGTCCCATCTATGGTCAGATTCTCACTATCTGAAGACCAGTGTAGTATAACTGTTGTTATTACTACTACTACTACCACTACTACCACCACCACCCCTATTCCTGCATTTCTATACTGAAGTTCTCTGGGTGGTTCACAACATTTAAGTCACCCATTCATATTTAAACCAGGCTTAGGTTCCAAGATTAGGCAGGATCAGGCACTTCAGTCTATATTTTAATGTGGATGGGATAGGCTCAGGAGGGATGGAGAGCGAAATGGCCAAATTATTAGGACAAGGAAAATGAACCAACCACTTCATATCCACTGTGTAAAAATAGTCTGCCATCCATGGATCTAAAACTTCATATTCAACCCTAACATGAAACATATTAAACATTTCCCCAAAATATCAGTGGAAAGGGCAGTCTGATGGGTATTTATAGGCAGATGGGTATTTATAGACCCATCTTTCATTCACCCGTTGAACTGAATGGCAAGCAATAAGTAGGAGCACCTGGCTCTCCCCATGATTGCTGTCATGCTGCATTGGTGGTTTGTAAAAGTGTGGATCATATGAGCCACCCCCAGCTATGGGTTCTCCTTACACCAGTGGGCAGTGCCCACATGTGAGGGAGGGTAGGTTGAGAGGAGGGCCTTTTCCCTTCATCCGATTCCCCAGTTTGGCACATCCAAGATCATGAGCAGTGTCCAAAGCTGCCACTCCACAGACACCACTGACTTAGTGACCTGGAGTGGAACACCAATATCATGTGACAGCTTTCCAATTCAGTGGGAAACTGTCAACCAGCATATGCTGTTTTCACTGCACTGCAGGCCTCTGCAAGTGGAACTGTAGCATTGGTTACTGCCTATATGCCTTGAGGTTGTGCGAAGACAGAAACATGCATGAAAGTAATGCAGGCCCCAGTCTTATACCTAAGTGCCTGGGAGTAATGACTCAGTTGGGGCTTATTTCTAAGTAAATACATGTAGGACTGAACTCTAATTATAACCAGAAGCACTCTGTTTTAATCTACATTTATGATGTTCATTTCAACATATAAAATGTGTAATGTTGAAAATGTTGTTTGCTCATTTATTTCTGTTTTGATCAATTTGACTTGTTTTAATGAACAATTTCATCACAGGCAGTACATAAATCCCAGAGGCTGGCCTTTAATGCTTCCAATCCACATTAGATATGAAAGGTTAATCTTGATTTTATTATTTTTAGAGCCAAAATTTGGATTGGAACAGTTTCCTTTCAAGAAGGCAATGCATATTCTAGTTACAATAATGCTCAAGCATGACATAGATTTTCCCACTTGTGAGAATTTCTGTGACTTCACAGGACCACAAATTAGTTGTTACTCCATGCCAGAAAGTGCTTTAGGCATTTTTCTTCTTAACAGAGTCTTGCCAAAAAATCTCAGTAGGGGATAGTAATGAATTTATGTGGTTTAAATGCAACATGAAACAAAAGGAGTTAATTAAAAGAAGTTGTGGGAATGGATGGAAGAAAAAGAGATGTAAGCAGACAACATGGAATAGTTTCTATGATGTGTTGTTTTCCTTGTTATAGGAAGGGGCTCTTGACAGTTTTAGAGATTCTAGAACACCTGAAACTAAATCCATTGCAAGGTTCCAAGACATTTTCTAAGCTCACACAAACATGGAACATGGGTGCATGCTTTAATATCTACAGAAATACACTGTTTGTACGTCATGCCTCATATGAACATTTTGCTTGTTGACAGAAAACACAATTTTGTTGTAACAGGTCTTTTTCAAACTTTAGTTCAACATTTTAGAGTTCCAAAAGATTTTTAAGCAAAGGGGGGATGGCGTAAAGCCACATTGTTTTTTTCTAATGCAGTATGCTGAAAGAATATAAAAAGTCAAGAAATCAAACTGGTGGTATGGAAAATGTGTTTAGATTAAGAAATAGCAGATGGACACAAGTTCCTGAAGATGTGGATACAGTACAAATGATTTTTGTTAAAAACATTTTGCGATGTGCTGTGAAGTTACAGGGAGAGAAATACCTTTGAACTACTGTGTTGCAGTACATTTAATCCCTGGGAAAACCAAAGTTTGGAGTGGGTATTAGACATTTTAAATAGTTGTGGTAAGTTGAGCTTAATTCCTTTCTTTCTTTGGAGGGGAAATTTTAATGCTATGATTAGAGTCTCAGACTTGCTTCCAGTTTTGTTCTCTGCACTTCTAAGCATACCTCTGTTATTTTGGGAAGACGTAGCTTCAGATTTAGCTACATGTTACACTCATTGCACAGCATTCAGTTGACCCTCTTGTTTGTAACCATACATGAACCTCAATCCAGATCGAGAGTAAACTGTGCATGGAGGAGGAGATCCATCCTTCCTTCCACAGCCATTCCAGGCAACACTATCAGTCCCTCCACCCCAAGCTATTGCTCCTGAACCTCCTGGGACATTACTTTCTCTTGGAACTGTGCCACACTGCCTGTCCTACCCCCCTAAACAAACGTGTGGTCCTCAGTTGTGATGAAATATACAATCCTGTTGCCAGTCCAGTTGGCTTTGGTACACGGAATGGAAAGGATGCTATCTTTTCCTTTGCCTCAGGCAGCATTGAACCAGAGATATATGGTTATATGGAATTCTGATTTTCAGAGCAAGAAAACCATGCATTATAGGGGGATAAATTTTTTTCCTGGCTTTACATTCTGCTCTGTTGTTAACTTCCTTTCCACTGCTGGGCTTTGATAGTAGAAATAAATCCAACTGTGGGGAGGAACTAAACAGATGTAAGCAGTGGTACCTTGGCTCACGAACTTCATCCGTTCCAGGACTCCAGTTGTGACCCAAATTGGTCATGAGCCAAGTTAAATTTCCTCATAAGGTTCAGTGTAAATAAGGTTAATCTGTTCTGTAACCATTTTTAAAATCAGAAAAATGTGAAGCAAAGTGACAACAACAAAGATCGCATCTCCCCACCACCACCCCAAACACAAGTGCGGCCGTCTCCCCACCTCCCCAGCATGACCAAGATTGCACCTGTCATCCCTACACAAGCCTGTCATCCTTGCAGGGGCCCGTCATCCTGGCACGCTGGGGAGTGGGGGGGGAGAGATGGGAGTGATCACGGGCGCACTGGGGGAGGGAGAGAGGGGGGCAGATGGTGCGCTGGGGGTGGGGAGATGGCCACGATCACAGTTCCGTTCGTTCAGGGAAGGCGTGCCTGATCAGAGGCGTGCTCCTGCAGGAAAGATAGGCAGAATCTCGGCCATCTCCCCCGCTGCTCTGCTTTGCTGCTCCTGTCTTTCCTTCAGCAGTGCGCCTCTGATCACAAATGCCTTCCCTGCACGAACGGAACTGTGATAGTGGCCATCGGCAGCGGGGGGAGATGGCTGCGATTCTGGTCACCACCCAAAGCGGTGTTCACGACCCAAGTCAAAAATTTTCAGAAATTTTTTTTCATGACCCAATTTGTTCGTAAACCAAGGCGTTCATGAGCCAAGATACTACTGTATAGGACAATCCAGCTTCTCCCTCTTTTTGCTCTAACAATTAGGCGCTTCCTCTCCATCCTATTTTATATTTGATTGAGGCATATCCAAGGTTAAATAAACAGTTGTTTGATTAGTCCATCTGCTTCTATCAAGATGAGTGAATAATCATTTGGTATTTCACAGAGAGGTGGGTAAATTGATTATGATGGTCTTAGTGTTTGTAAAACAGTTATATGGGTATAATAACAAGTACTCTATAATTGTATGTTTTCATTCTCATTTTCTCTCAGAATTTAATATTATATCAAAAAATAGAATGTCCCTGTTACCTTCTGAGTCACAGACATGAAAACTAGATCCTGTCTCCTAGCTAAAAAGCAATTCAATGCATGTCCATTTAGAAATGACAATTCATAGTTTTATTGTAAAATCCAAGTCATGCTTTTATGTTTATTTATTCTTACTAGCTAGCTAACTTGTGCAGTTTTCATACTCACATCAATCTGCAGATTTTTCTTACTCTACATGGAAAGGTTTATTTCTTTCAAGCTAATGTTTGCATTTAGATCGGTGGTAGAAATTCTGGCTATTGAAATACAAAGGTCTGCAATGTTATACTGCCTCTTTTCATGAAAGAATAGGGTTGTTTTGAATTTCTGTTCCTCACTCCTCTGGGCATGGATACATTTCTGCCTATTTAAGATCATGTTTCAAAGCATGAGAATACTAGAGCCATGAGAAATATGCCCGTACCCCAATGAGACGATGTTGCTTCCAATTGTTTGGTCTCTACAAGCCATTGTCCCCTTGGGGGGCAATATAGGATAGGACAGTTTGGCTAAGTGTCCCATTTTGCAGGAGACAGTCCTCTATCTTAAAGGCTGTCCGAACAGCATCTTCTATATGAAGAGATCCTGTATCGGAAGGGCTGGCCTGTTTCATTCCAGTTAAAAACTACCTGAAGCATAGGAACTGTTACCTGTCCTCAGTTAGTATCTGGACCAGGGCCGTCTTAACAGCATTATGGACCCCGGGCAAAGCAGTGTACTGGGGCCTCTACGACAAGGTAACTACAACTACTGTTAATTTTGGAAGTTTTCCAATTTTCCAAGGGTTAACATACACAGATTAGTATGGGGCCCACGGGCAAGTGCCCATCAGGCCCATGCGTTAAGACGGCCCTGATCTGGACAGCAGGCTGAACAGGCCGACACAAGGTTACTTGGTCACAGTCATCCACAGCATACTGAAATGAACTTCCTCTATATTATTGCTAAACTTCCATCTACAGATAAATACATTATCATATGGAAATACTATGCAAATCATTGTTCCCTTATATTTTTGTTTTTGGTGAGAGATTCCCTCTTTTTTGTTGATTCTTAAATAACCACTCTAGTAGGAAGGGTAACCTAAGGAACATAACAGCAAGTGATGCATACTTGCTAGTAGGGAAGGGAAGTCTCTATTTGAGGGATCTGCAAAAAACTGTTGTTAACCCTATTTTAATATTGTCTCATGATTGACAGATATAATTTTGAATATTCTATTATTTAGAGTAGGAGTAGGCAAATGATAGATCTTCAGGTGTTATTTACTTCCCAGAACTCCCAAAAGCCTTTGCCAACATATGAATGCAGGGAATTGAAGTTCATCTGAGATATATTCCCTGTCACTGTGATCTAGTATCTTCCATAATCTAACCAAAAATGAAAGGGCTCAGTAGCAACAACAAATAAGAATGAGTAGACAGAAACATGGGTTCACACACTCCATTCTTCCTTTTGTTTGTATGAGAAAAAAGATGAGAGGCAATGGCTCTGTTTGAGCATACTGGCAGTATTTAACAGTATGGGTTAATCTGTCAAGAAGATGTGTACTGCAAACAATCAGCTTCCAGCTTCCATCAACAACTACAAATATGCCATTCTTACATTGTTGCCATGACATCTGAACCTAGGTGCTTGGAGTTGTTCATGGTTTAAGCAATCCCAAAATCATTCAAGAACAAACTACGGGTTAACTTGGGGTTGTTGAATCCACAAACAACCCTGAGTGTTGTGAGCAGGTTCCCTCTCCCTCCCCCTTTCCTTTGAAATTCAAAGCAAAACCTTAGAAGTGTAGTTCTTTATTGAAACGTCTCTGGCTATGAACCAGTATAATCAAAGAAGACTTTTAACAGATTAGTGGGATAAACATCTGCCTGTGTAAAGAGTTAAATGCAAACTGAAACTTCCCTTCTGTCCCTTCCTTTCAGAAAGGTTTTTGACTCCACCCTCAGGGTGGCTCTTGCTGCTTGAGAGTTAGACAGTAATTGAGCAGTATAATTCTGCAGCTGCTGCCTGACTGGGTCAAAGACTAGGTCTTTCATCTACTCCCCCTCCCACTCCGAAAACCCTTCTACCCTTCTAAAGTAGGCAGATTCTCATGCCCTGCCAGAGAAACTTCACTAGGCAGTCCTGAATCAATGAACAACTCCTCCCCCACTTGCTCTTCCGCCTCCTGCTCAGAAAAAAGCAAATCTGAGCAGTCTGTAATGAGTGAGAGGCAGGCCTCCCACCCGATGCCAGGTCACCCAAACAACCTATGAATCCCTCATTCTTAGGTTGTTGCTGGAGACAGGAAGCAATTTGTGCACAGTGCTCATCTCCACAATTCATAGATTAATTAATTAGTGATTTCATTGGTTTTACTGTTTTGTTGTATTGTGTCTGTTTTATGTCTTTGATCTTGTTAACCACCACTTAGGCGCTGCATTACACAACACCTGTTTAATTCATGAATGCTTTGTGTGTGTATAAACTTGCATTGGAATAGTTTATAAAAATGTAATACATAAATAAAATATATGAAGCAATTTGGCATTTTGGCTTAATAAAGATATAGCAATACACCAGTTATGAGAATAAGCATGGCAAGTCTCGATATTGCTCTAAATAGAAGGGAATGAGATGAGAATTATCGGTTTCTACTTTGCAGCAAACCACAGTTTGCCATTGCATTCACATCTGGCCAGTTATACTTTGCATGAATTATAGTTAGCCACAAAACGATGAAGCAGGGTTTGCCACAAACTAGGGCCCCGTTTGGATGTAATGGCAGGCACTTTTCAGAATAATTCTCTGTCTGCAGTACTGGAATAACAAAACTGATCTTCCATGCTGGGTTGCTACAGGAATTGCTGACAGCCTATGCAAATCACTTCCTATAGGATTAAACAGCAGTGGCCAAGTTTTGTGGCAACCATGCCATAAGTTTGAATTCAAAGAATTCAATGGTTCCATTCTGTACTACAGTACATATGCAGGTACTTGTGTCTTGTGGCAGCTTTGCCTCTAGTCTTTTAAGCCAAGGGTTAGCAGAGGCAAATCTACTCTTTGCAGAAGTGCAGACCCAACCCTATGCCATCCTTCCCCAACCAGTTGGGATAAGAGTAGTTGCAGTCCAACATATCTGGAGGACACCAGATTGAGCATGGCCACCCTTGTGCCACAACCAAACCCACTAATCTTTCCTTTCTTGTCCAGGGATGCCACAAACTTTCACTGGCTATTCCATTGGTGGAATGGTTCTTGTAAGATGGCCACCATGTATTACCTACTCAAAGAGTTATTAAGTCAGTAAAACAGGAGTGCCTTATAAGGAACTTTATTCTACTACACACCAGACCACACACCCATGTTTTCTGTTCTTTCATTGCCATTCCCAGGCAGACCTTTCATAGCTCTCCTATCCTGCCACAATAAAATTCTTTAGAATTTAGTCCCAGTTTATACATTCAGCTGAGAGCAGTGATGCAATAGCCTAGTAAAAAGCACCTTTCATGCACCATGCAAATAAACTGGAGCATGAATTGGGCCATCATATGAACAAACTTCCTCTGCTGTTTTGAGGAGGAGGAACCACATCAAGCTAGCTGACTAACCATGCGGTCAGATGTTCATACAGAAAACTATGCTCATTTACAGGCTGGCTATGTGGTGGCAGCTTCTCCACTATTTCAGTGACATCCCATCTGAATGCGACTAGGACTGAAGAAGAGCAGCCAAAGACCTCCTGCCCAAAGACCAATTCCAGTAGAAATAAAAGACTACCCCCATCCTCCTACGCACCCCTCTCTTTGCTGACTTGGAGCTGCATATGGGCTCCTTCACATAAGGAGCTATGGTTTGGAAAGGGGCTGTAAGAGACAACAGAGCAATCTTAGATCTGGGCAGGATGAATGGGAGGGAACAGATTGCTGGCCCCAATTAGTACTGGCTCTGTTTTAAATCTGAAATCAAACCATTAATTGGTCAATCACATCAGTTAATTAATGTTTTAGCCCTACTATGTAGTGATTAAAGAAGTCTGTGGGATTTCCTCCACAGACAGAGTTATTAATCCTAGTGACCTAGCTAAACTTCTGCTTCCTTAATTATATTTGTCTAATCTAATCCCCCAGTAGTTTTAACTATATACAGTATTGTTTTCATTTTCCATCCTAAATTACTGTGTGCAGCAACAATAATACAGATAGAGAAACACCCCCACTCGATAGCATTTGATCTTTCAGCCATTTCTGAGGCCAGTGATGACAAGGTATTGATGCTGCAACCTTGTGGCCTGGTGGGCTTCCTGAAAGAATTCCCAGAGAATGCTGAAGTGTAATTTCTTGTAATCTTCTCAAGTCTTCCCTGTAAGTATCATGTGGTTTTACTTCAACTTCACTACTGTAAGTAAGTATATGAGGTTGCTTGTCAAGATCATATAAAAATCTGGATATTTGTACACAAATTAAACCAGAGGTCCCTAATCCAGTGTCTGTGGGCACTATAGCAAACACAAGACCCTCCAATGGCACCCATGAAACTCTTCAGTCCCTACCACCTTCAGAAATACATTTTTAATTTTAAAAAAGACTTGAAAAACACTATGATGCCAAGTGCTCCTTCCTGTTTTTGAAACTGCTGTTGATCAACTGTTGAGCAGGCAAAAAGAGATGGGAAAGAGTTATTTCCTTACCCCAGTCAGTCTTCTTACATTTCAGAGATCTTCCATCCTCCCTCCCCTCCCTCCCTGGATCCAGCCTTTAGACTTGGTATTTCTTTCTACTCAAGCCCTTTTCTCAAAATTTGACTAAATTTGCACAACATGGAACCTATTATGGGTATCTAGCCACAGTGGGTTTTCATGTCATGCAACCTGCACCACTTTCCTCAGGATGGTTTGCTTGTGGGCAACAAGCCACCCTACCAACCTATGGCTTGTTCTAGGGGTTAAGGACAAGAGAAAGTCCATCCAACCTGGCACTCTGTTCATTCAGTAGCAAACCAGCTGCCCACTGCCCAAGCTCCTCAGCAACTGGTGCTCTCAGGCAGGCTGCCTTTCATAATGGAAGCAGCACATAGCCAGCGATGCTAGTGGCCATTTATAGTCTCTTGCTCAGTCTCCTTTTAAAGCCATACAAATTGGTGGCCATTACTACTTCCTATGGTAGTGAATCTCATTATTAAACTATATGCTGTGTGAGGTAGACCTTCCTTTTATCTGTCTTAAACCTCCTACCAGTCATCTTCATAGGATGTCCTTGGGTTCCAGTATCATGGAAGAGAAATTGTCTTGCTCTCCATTTTCTTCACACCATGCAAAATTTTAAACACATCTATCAAGCCTCCCCTTACTCAGTCCCAGTTGTTGTAGCCATTCCTCAGAGTGGAACCGCTCTAACACCTTGATTGTTTTAGGTACCCTTCTCTGCACCTTTTCCAAATCAATAATTTCGTTTTTCAGGTAAGGTGACCAGAACTTTACACAATAATCTAAATGTGGTTGCATCAAATATTTGCATAAGGGAGTATGAACATTGGGCATTTTAATTCCTTGCCTAATATGGAGTTTGCTTTTTTTTCACAGCAGCTGTACACTGTGTCAGCATTTTCACTGAACTGTCCACCACAACCCCAAGCTCCTTCATCAGTCACTTCTTGTATCCTGATGCATTGTTGTGTCATCTAAACCTCGATAACCGACCCCATCAAGGTTTAGGGTTTGCCCTAGGGTTTGACCGACTCCTGTCAAACCCTCCTAGACTACCGAAGGGGCACTTCAGAGCAACTGTCAGTGGCATGCTGCCTTGTGCTCTGATTGCAATCCCTTCTGTGCTCTTCATGGCTTTCCCTTTTACCCCTATTTGAGGAGGGTGAGGAGAGATTGCTTCTCACTTTTGATGCACAACTCACACTGTGTAGCTTATTCATGAAGTGGCTCTTCATGTTGCGTGAACACAACCCTTTTCTCCCTTCCCATCCCTGACTTTCTACTTTGTCTCCATTCCTCCCCTCTAGCCTTACTCTTGGTCTTTGACTCACCTTTTTAGCCTGTAGTTTCCCTCCATTCCCAACTTCTAGCCTCACCATTTCTCTCACATATTTCTATTTACCTCTCTCCTGCACCTAGCCTCTAATGTTACTCTTTCTCTCCCCTCTCTCCTTTGCTATCTCACCTTCCTTCCAACATCTAACCTTGCCACATCTCTTCCATACACATCTGTTTTGACTGGCCAGTCCCTGGACTGTGCTACTGTGGGTGTGAGCTAATTCATGCTCCCATGTTATCTCAATACTTTGCCAATGACTTTGGTTACCAGTTCAGCTCCAGGTCCAATTTAACCTGCTTGTCCTAATATATAAAGCCTAAATGCCTTTGGACCAGGATACCTGAAGGACTGCCTGCTTCTATATGTATCTCCCCAACCCCTGAGGTTGGGTTTGGAGGCCCTTCTGAAAGAGCCATCCTCCAAGGAGGTACAGAGACTGGCGAACACAAGAGGTGCCTTCTCGGTAGTTGCATCCCACCTGTAGAATAGCCTCCCAAGAGCAGCTCACTTGGCACCTTTATTACAAGCTTTTCAGTGGTAGGCAAAAACATTTCTGCTATTCTTAAGACATTTTAATAATTGAGTTTTATTTTGTATGTTTTAAGTAAAAAAATGTAATTTTTAGGCTTTTAATTTATATTTTAATCCATTCAAGCCTTAACTCTCAGCTGTCATATAATTGTTATACTGTTATATTATTATTTTGTTATATATTATTGCTATTATATTGCTGTTGTTCTATTGCTATATTGTTGCTTTTATTTTGTTATTGCTATCTTTGCTATCATAGCAGTAGTTATTTACCATTTCATTGTTTGTTAACTGTTGTGTTGTAAGCTGCCTAGAGAGCCCTATGGGTCTACTAGTGCAGTATACAAGCTTAATAATAAGTATCACTAGCTACACCCACCATAGGAATCATTTTGTAGTGGCACTAACAGAGGTGCTACAGGTGCCCAGAAGTCCAAAAAGGGTGGGATTGCTCATTTCAGTTCCTCTACCACCTTTCTACATGAGACATTAGTTATGCATTTGTTATTGCCTCCTCATGTTGTTTATGTGTACTTTAGAGGCCATTATGACTCTTCAGTTTGTAAACAGCATTTTCTGAGTTTTTAAAGCAGGGAAAATAATGTCTAACCTATAATGCCACCTATAATTACCGAGGTCTTCCTAGGCAGCACAACATTGTTGTGTTGTTCTGCTACAGTACAGTGCTGCCTAGTGGTTTTGTAGTAAAAATCAGGAGAGGAAACACTCTTGGTATGGTGTATGGATTTCAGTTCTGCAATGAAATTGAAAGTAGATGCAGCTGATTAACAGCCTCATGTAGAAGAGTCCTGAATCCCAGTGTTTAAGTATTGGCAATCACTGGAACTGGTTCCAAATGAAATGATTAAAATTGAATCTCTTTAACCTAGGCTGAATAGGAAACAGGCACAGGGCTTCCCATTGTCCATCATGTTTGGTTCTCTTTATATGTTTATTAATATCCATTGTGATGGGCCCAACAGAGATATTAGAGAAATAGCATATAAAGTGAGTGTCCACACATATGCCAGATGCTCAAACTGGCAGGTGGGAAATCACATGAGCAGAGCTTCCCTGGGAACAAGTAACACCACAAACCTTTTGGATGGTACATGAGGGGTTATACAGGTGGGTGGACATTCCCTCATCACTTGTGTTTGTATCTTGCACTCTTCCTGCACTTGAATCTCCAGGTTACAATCACGACCTGGAAAAATAGTTTAGCAACTCTATGCAGTGAGAGGGGTACAGTCATTCCTGATTCATGCAACTTTGCAAAAATGGTTTGTGCTTTAATACCTTTAAGGCTAGATAATTGTAATATATTGATTAAACTACTAGCCCATCAATTACTACTAGCCCTGGTGGCCACTGTTCTCAATTGCCACTTGAAAATCTGAACTGTACTAGAAAGTACCCAGCAAACTCCTTTTGTTAAGGAGATACTGTTAGGCCAACATAATAGTGAGGAATTGTAGAGTTGTCACTTCTGGGGAAACATTTTATATACCATATATTTCTATATTGCCCAATATTTGGAGATCTCTGGGGCATCCATGAAACAAAGGTTAAAACCATAAAGTACCTCAATTTAATAAAAATATATAATGTACAGATAATTAAAACAGCCAGAGCATAAAACCAAATTTAAACCAAGAGCAGAAGATAGTAGCACCATCACATTTTTTAAATTCATCAAGGAAAGGCTATCAATAGCTACTGGTCCTGGTGCCTATATGCTGCTCCCAGTATTAGAGACAGTATGTGCATATACATCAACTGCTGCGGGACAAAGGCAAGAACGTGGTCTTACATTCATGTTCTGCTTGTGGCTTTCTTGGGGGGAAGTGGTTGGCCACTGTGTGATAAGAATGCTAGATGGATCTTGGCCTCATCCAGCAAAATCTTACATTCTCATGTAAAATGAAAGTACAACTCCCTCCAGAACAAGCTGAACAACCATCCACTAACAGAACCTCTGTCTTTTTTCAGCTGGATTTCAGTTTATTGCTCCTCATCACTATGGCACTAACTCAATACATCCGTCATTGCTCTTACGTTAGATAGATGCCACTCAGTGTTACCTGTCCTTTCTATTTATTGGTGCAACTTCAATCTGCATTTCCAGATTACATCTTCCAACAGTTTCACATATGTAATAAAAGATTAAATATAGTCCTGTGGAACTCCAAATCATAATGCCACAGAGCAAAGCAATGAGATCACCTTCTGGATTGGACTATCTAGGCAGGAGTAGAACTGCAATACAGTATCTCCAAGCCTATTCGGAGGATACCAGTGACCAGGGGTGGCCAAACCAAGGCTTGCAAGCCACATCCAGTTTATTTGTTTATTTTATTTATTTGGGATATTTCTAGCCTGTCCAAACGCTAGTCTCTGGACAGCTCACAGTTCTTTTGAGTTTATTTTGCAGCTTATTGCCCCTGCCTGCAGGCACCTGCTTGCGGGTCTCCAACATCTGACATTTAGCATATGTGGCTCTTCTGTTGAGCAAGTCTGGCCATCCCTGCCATAGATGATGGCACTGAAAGCCTCTGAGAGGACCAATAGAACAAACGACTCCATTCTCACTTTCTTAGCAAAGGTTATACAAGGTGAACAAGATAGTTTCAGTTCTGAAAGCAGGTCTAAAGCCCAAGTGGCTAGTAAGTATGCTCTCATTGATAAGGCAATCTAGTTCCTGTAGGCACAAAATTATGTAGATTAAATTTATCCTGATTTCATCCTCACCAGTATGCATCCCTGCCCCCTTCCCACACTGGCACAAGGATGTCTCTGTTTGCAATGCAACAGTGGAAAAGAGAGCAGTTTAAACTTTGAGGGAAGGACTGACCTTCCAGACATCAGATGTGGCTCAAATTCCTGCAAAAATATCCATGAAAACAAACCCTTAGCACGCTGCAAATCATGCAAAACCATTTATAGGAATTGCCTCTCCTGCAGGATTTCTTTCAGGTTGATTTCTAATAGGGTAATTATTTCAGTACAAGCAAGTCACAGTGATCAACAAGAGATCAATCTAGCAGCAAAGCTATTAAAGTTGTGTTTTATGTTGTGTTTAAACTGCATTTTGTTTTAAGGATTCACTAGCTTTCTGTCCTTCTGTACTCTTTGATTATGGGGAAATGAAGTAGCTTCTCATTCATTTGACTACTCTAGGGTGACATCATAAAACAGGGTATGTAATAGCATAAAGGCAGGAGTACTTAGACATGTTAAACTGTATAAATAGCCCTCAGAGAGTGATAGCATAAGCTCTTCTGTGCCAACAAGTATCTGTGATAAGAATAAACCTCTTAAACCCAGAGTAAATTTTCTAAGCACGAAGGTTATGCTTTTAACAGCTTTCTACTGAGGTATTACTTTTAAGCATAATGTTTTAAAGCATAGATTGCTCATCATAATTGAATGAAATATTTAGCTTTTTAATAAATCAGCTTCACTGCTTCTTTTTTATTAATAGCATGTATTTCATGCTAATACTTCCATCTTTTACCAGAAGCATGGACAATGCAAATCTTTGAAACACTAGCCAATCCAATCCAATCCTATAAGGTATCTACTCAGAAAGCTCTATTGAGTCTAATGGGTGAACTCCCAGAGAAGTATATAATTGTAGGTTTGTAAGAGGAATTATTACAGTTCATTCCAAGATTATATGATGTGGCCTGTCCCCTATTGTAGCTATGTTATTTTTCATATAAGTTAATATCTGAATGTGCTTAGAAAATGTGGTTGATTGCACTAGTATGTGCAGTTACCAGAAACAATCCTGCAGCTTGAGCACTCCGTCTTTATACTCACGTTATCTAACTTCAAATCTGGGCTTTTGAATGCAGCCAACTTTAATTCACTGTCTTTTAGACTACACGTCAAATAACTTTCCTAGAGGATTTTCAGTTAGAAGCTTAGTAACAATGAACAAGACTCCTTCAAAGATATCTCTCCACACTAGTTTCATGCATTGTGAAATTGCAAGAGAGTAGTGGGCAGGATGCTCCCTTGGATCTTGTGTGGCAGGAGTGAATAGAATTTGGGCTTCTGGAATTGGGGATCTAATTCGTTGATTTGAACCTTTAAGATCTGCTAACTGAAGTCTATGATAAAAGACATACATTTAGATGTAATACAAAGTGTACTTTTTCTTTTATAAAAATGTGAGGCAGCCAGTCTGGATTGGGTACCCTACATGATTAAGACAAAATTAAAAGAAATTGTTACGACTACTACATACTGTGCATTTAACTTACCATGTAGCTTAGACCTTAGAATTAAAAAAATGGTGGCCAGAAATATGTTTGCAGAACCAGAACTGAATGGAGTTCACAGTCTTAACACACAAAAATCTGAGCCTGGTTGTCCATTTCTGCAGTACAGTTAGGGGTCAGAGCACAGTCATTTTGTTTTTACCATTCTTACATTACTGGAAGACAGAAATCTTTGCTGGTCTAATGCAAAATACCGTGGACTCTATCAGTAGATAGCTGTACCTTCTATTTACTCCTGTTTTAGAGGATACTCTCAGTTCAAGTGGGGCAGTGAGCCGGATTGGACAGTGCCACAAGTCAATGGCTGGGTTATCATAGGTCATGACCCAGAATTCTTTTCAAAAGTCAAGTCCTCTGCTAGACATTTCAGGAGTTTATGGAAAGAGTTCTCTTAAGAGAAGACTCTCTGAAAATTTCTGTTTCAATGTATAACCCAATATACTAAGATTATTCACCTATGCAAACTTTGCAAGACCCAACTCTTTCATAATTGGAGGTTATTTCCATACTATTAGTTAATAATTACAGGTTATTTCCAAATTATTTCCATACAATTAGTAACCGTTGTGAAGATTGCAAAAAACTGATGGAAGCACTGTCAAAACATCTCCGTGATAAGAAAGACGGTCAATGAAGGAAAACCAAAACGTGATGCTGTACATTTCTGGGGTCCTGAAGTTGTTATACTCACTTCTTTTAAATGGTACTTGCATAATAACACTGAAAAGAATGTAAGCTATTTCATCATTCATCCCTATGGATAAAATAATATCACCTTTTTAAAACAGAGAAACACAGTTTGTCAGGGAAAGAAAGCCAAATTTAGATGGTAGCTATGCTTATTTCTGATACTATGCTCTTCTCAAATATCCAGTAATAGGTATTTCTGTTGGGTATACTAAATAATAGTAATTATTTTCAGAAATGTGAAACTTGTCTATGCATATAACTGTTTTCTTTGCATTAACTGTTGAAAATAGCTACCATGTGTCCTGAGACAATACCACTTGATTTGGTGCAAAAGCCATCATTGGATCTTAGTATACTGTAAAGTGTTTAAATGAAGACAAAATCAATAGATGGCTATCCATTGAATTAAGGCAGATATAATTTAAATTCTCTAATGATTCAGAAAATATTTTGTTTATAAATAATTTGCAAAAGCAAGAAGTGTATGTGGGAAAGTAGCTCTGAATGGAACAGTTTTTCAGCACTGGATTTGCCAGGAGTATATAGGGTTCTCAAGAACACCTATATCTCTGGATGGGTGGGTGTATTGTTCCACTTGATCTCTTGACAATGCTACTGTCATACCATCTTTTTAAATGTTGCACAGGCATAGCCGTTGGTATTTCTTATTCTGTGCACTTATTTGCTAGCAAAGAAACTATTAGGACTGCACCATAAAAGTTTCATACCTTGCCATTAAAATATAATGAATGTTCTTAACTACTCTTGTAGATGTTCTTCTTACTAATCTTTCAAGAGTATCTGATAATTCTTTACCTTCCCCCAACATTATTTTAACTGAAATCTTTTTTGTAATTTTATACTGGTTTTGATTTTTAAGAATTATCTGCATAACATCCATATAATATACTGTGTGCATTATCTAAACTCATTTATTTTTCCCCGCATTTTGAAATCTGGTGAACATTTGAGAGGCTATTTTAGCCTTCTGAGAAAATGTATGAGCTTTTGGTGCATAGCATTTGGAGTGATATCTGCTTGCGTATATTCATAACTATATCCTTATGCCACATTCTTCTCCAAGAATATTATTAGTAAATTTTGAGGTTATAGAGCTACTGACCCAATCAAACATGTACAGAGCTTGGCCTCTGAGTTAATTAAATATAGGTTAATAATATATTATAAGGAAATCATTGTCCTTATTACAGTTATTAGGTAGTTAGTCAAATTATAGCTTCAAAGGAATGCAGAGCATGGAGAACTCAGGATTAAATTATGCATTTGAACCTTAGGCCAGCTTTGACAGTTGAGACAGTTTGCTGCTAAGAGAAATTGTGTGTCATTGAAATTAAATGCTTTTCTGGGGATGGAAGGTTCCAGTTTTTTAATGAAATTACTGAGTGTGGTGTAGTGAAATGATTAAAATCTGTATTCCGGGAATGTGGCGGTGAAAAAAAAATCAATAAATGCTAGCACAATTTTGCTGCTGAATGTGAATCCTAGGAACAAAATAAACTAGTATTAATATTACAATTAAAACCATATCCCATTAACTGATTTATCATTAGTCTGCCAAGATATAATTTCTACTTTTTTTAGAATATATTTTCCTGTATAACAAGGAGCTTTTCACATATCCTTGTTAGACAGGCAGTATTTCTGCCCTCCTCCCCCCTTCCTGCATTGCAATCATTGTGCTTGCACTTATGTTACAAATGACCGAGGTAAGGCTGACATTCTCATTGCATGCAAAAAGACCTAGTCTGCCAAGCTTTTTCCCCCTAATGAAGCAGCTTTGTGAAATCTCTCCATGCACTAATACTAATGAAGATCCTCCAGCACAATTAAAATCACAGCCAGTGCCTGAAGAGGAAGCACAAAACAATAGTATCTCCTACATGAGCATATTATTTTGAGGTTGCAAAATAACCAGCTTTTGTTCAGTTCTGATATTTAAAACCTTCACATTTCAAATAGCCCTTGACAGTGCAAAGCACCGTCAGCAACTTGTATGCTCCAATTTCAGAGTGCAAAAAACCCACCCGCCCTCTTGCATTTCCCCCTTCTATTTCTAGTTGGAGTATGTTATTGGCTGTATTTTAAGCTTTACTGTTACAGTTTATAAAAAGCAATTCTTTGTTTGCAGTGTACTTTAACCTCGACTTAGCATGACTTTTATTGCTTAGAGGGAGAGATCACATACACAGTGAACTATAGAATCATTATAGAGGAGTGATTTAGTTATAATTCCCCCCCTTTAAAAAATTACAATACTTGATGCTTTTAATCTATTTAAATGATCACATTTTTGTATGTCACAATGGCTTAGGTCTGCTTTGATAGTCCGTGAAAGGACAGTGGAAGGACGTATGATCTCAATCCTAAGTAAGTTCTGCTCACTTAGAGGGGTTCTACGTGCGTGATTAGAGCTGTAAGCCTTCATCTTAAAGTAATTTAGGCTACCCACTTAGCAGAGAGTAAGTCTCGTATCATTCAGTGGGGTGTAGTGCTGAGCAGCCATACATAGGATTGGGAATACAAATCATGAGATTTTTATGTATTTGGGTTTCGTTTTAGATTTCTTGCACTATAAAAACGCCTTGATTTTGATAACGAAAGTGGGATGGGCTGCCTGTGATTTTGATGCAATCACACATGCCCTCCCTTTTCTCCTTGAAGAGTGCTGTGTAACCGGATAGCTTGCACACTCCTATACCAAAGGGAGTTTGCCCCAATACCCCCGTGCCTCTTTTTCCATGTTAACTCCTTTTCCCAAATGTTTAGCTTTGGCTTAAATCTAAGCGGTCACTTACTTAACAGCTGCTCTGACCTGATGCCTTTCGCCCTCAACCCTACAGCATTCACATTTGCAGCCCCCACTTTAAAGGCAAAACCAAAAACAAAGCAGTCCAACTTTCTTTCCAAGTTGAGAACGCTCCTCAGTGTGGAGTGAACCAGAAAGGATGAACTTCGAGGAGCTCTGGTTCCCTGGCTGCGTTTTGGATCTGATAGGTCATTTATTACTGAGGCTGAAATGAGATAAACAATTCTCTCTCTTTCCTCCTCTTTAACAGCAACTTTCATTGTTAGAAACAGAGGAGCCGAGTTGGTTGACGTCACTTTTGGTTGGTGAAGCCTTCGCCTGGAAGTGAAGCTGAATAAACCCTGGGAATCTGCTTCAATCTGCTGCCGCTGTAAGGAACTAAAGCAGATACAGACAGAACGGGAGAGAGGAGAGAGCGAGACGCGCGCGCACACACTCGCACTCACACACACGGTTGCACTATCATGAAGCCTTCGAGTTAGCTCTCCCCGGTCTTTCTTCACTCCTTTCTTCAGGCTGTTTGGGGGAAGGAAGGCAACGTCCCCATCATCCAGAGAATAGCCAGCCACCCTACCGACCCTCCTCTCCCTCCCTCTCCACACACCACCCCGAGCAAAGGGTGCGCGCGCGCGCGCGCGCGTGTGTTGAGGGGGGTGAGCTCTCTCTTCCAAACTGTAAAGGTGAGTTCGAATCGATTTTCGGGGCGGGGGAGAAGACTGAGGGGAAGTCTGAATTGGGTTTGCCGAATCACCCTGCCGCTGCTTGCAAGCCGGGGCGGGGGGTAGAGGGAGAAGGGGCGTGTGGAGAGGTGAGGCGGGTGGAGGGTTCTTGGCTGGAGAGTCTTGTGCGGTGCTTCTGACATCTCTTTGTTGCTGGGTCTGGTGTGTTTGTGAATCGGGGACGTTTGGGTGTGCGTGCGTGTGCGGGAGAAGGTGTTCGGCGTGTTGGTAGTGGTAGTAGTATTTGTAGTACTAGAGATCCAAGTCTGGAAAGTGAAACTGACCTTGTGCACTACTTGGGACCAGGAGGGGCGGGTGGGCTGGCACAGGCATGGGGTGCAATCTCAGCGCAGCGGGGTGAGATCTCAGTGCCAGGCGGTTTCCCAACTTTTCCTTAATTTTATTTCTTGTCTGGATAGAAAGTCTTGGACTCCTGGGTTTATCCCGCGGCCGGCAGGACACGTCTTCCCCAGTGCATGCAAACAACCATCCTCTTCGCCTCCAATCTTGTGCGCTTTTGTGTTCTGTCTTCCTGCTTCTTTCTCGTCTCTGTCTTTCAAAAAAAAAAAAAAAATAGTGGACCTCAGTGCTTTCTCTCAGGCTTGCTTCAGTTGTCTTGGGCATGACAACCAGCCCTAGACCACTAGGGCAATTGCTGTGCTCCTACTCCCTCCTTTACTGCCCCATCCCTTTCGCCCCCTCTGCTGGTTGTTGGAAGCAAGGGGAGGGGACCGGAGGGATGCCCCCCCATCGATGGGGGGAGGGAGTACGGAAAGTAACAGGATTCCTCGCCTTTCTTAACGATCGTGCCGTGGTTTTTTTTTTCTTTTTCCCCCTCCCCTCCGATCCCACAGTAGGCTCCCCCCATACCCTCCCTTCGTTTCTCCTCCCTCCTCCCCCGCCTCCCCCTTATGTGCTTTTCTTTTAAAATGCTACACTGCCAGAGTTGATCCAAAAACTCCGCTTTGGGTTTGTTTGTTTTTTAAAAGCGGAGTAGGCTGGGGAGAAGGGAAAGCAAATGGGAACCTTGTCTGCGCTTCTGGGGGGGGGGGGGGCTTGGCTGCTTTCTTTTCTCTCCCTCTCATTCTCTCCCCCTTTATCTTTTGTGTGTGCTGCTTCCTTATAAAGCCGGAGAAGCAGCTGCAGCCCTTGGCCGAGTTGGTTCTTGAAATTTATCCCTTTGTGTATATTACAATATCCTCCATTTTTCTGCCCTCTAGACAACAAGGCTTTCGCCTTCTTGGGCTTTTTTTTTTTTTTAGATATTCAAGTCTCTGTCTGTATGTGTGTCTGTGTCTCCCACTCTTGCAAGGTAGAGGATGAAATCCTTCAAGTCCTTCTGGATAAGGCACAAAGTTTAGGAAATCTTACAGGGACAGGCAGTGACGTCATGTAAAGTTTTAAAAGGGTTTTTTCTGTCTGTCTCTCTTTTCCCAGAGTGCTGTGTGTATTTGTTTTTCTCTGAAGGGATTTCTGGTCTAGCAAGTTTTAAACTGTATTGAAGAGTAAGCTTATAATTTAGCTTATGAAAATTGTAGATGGTCTTTGCATGAGAGGACAAGCATGTTGTATTTTTGTAACAGGTGGAGAAATATCTGGTTTGAATGTTGGGAATAGGCTCTAATTTTCTTTTGTATTCTTTTGTATTAACTAGCTCAAATAGAGATTATTTTAATTGACAGGTTTCTGTGTGTGTTTTTTACATGTTGGATGCGTAGAAATTCACAGATAGATTTTCATTTGCAAACGGCCCTATGCTGGTATCACCCATAGGAGATGGTACTGCTTAAGAACCTTGCCCACATAGTTGAGGGCAAAGTCCCTACTGCAACTGCAAATGCGTTTTTACTATAGTATACAGCAATACAGAATTCAGAGAATCCTGGTTACTTTTTGGAGACTACCTGTATGCTGGGATACAGATTCTGTCCCAGATGCTTGTTGTCTGTGGCTTTCAAAATATGGTTAATGTGGTAGGTTCCAAATTGCTCCTTAAACACCCTCTGCAAACAATCACTTTACATTTAGCCATAAGCTCTTAAGTCTCCAGTTGTGAATGTGAAAAGGAAAACAAAAGGTACTATGCTTTTAATTCACTTCTCTTCAACAGATAACTCTTTTTCATTTTATAGAAAGTTATCCTGATCACAGGGCAAAACTTAATGAAACATAGTTCACTTTATAAATAATAGGGTCTTCAAACAGAATGCTGCTTTTCTGTTTTGCTTCCTGTATTTGTTTTTTTTTTTCTTTCCATCTATTTACACTTGCACTAACAACATGAAACTCCTTGTGTTTAATTTGCATTCCCTTTGTCTTCATGGTTGGAGGAACCCCCCCCCCCACTACAATTAACATGGAAACTAACAGGAACATTTTT
>NW_025336598.1:34017934-34148939 GCF_004798865.1 Varanus komodoensis
AATGACTACTGTCCTTCCTTCCTTCCTTCCTTCCTTCCTTCCTTCCTTCCTTCCTTCCTTCCTTCCTTCCTTATTGCATCCCATAGCTGAAGCTCTCTGGGTGATTTACAACAATATATAAAGGAAAACAATAAAATACAGTACAACGACCATAAAAAGCAGCATTGCTAAAATCAATTTAAAATAGCTTAAAATACAGTAAAAGACTATCGTATACAAGTAAAAGGCTATTCTATACTTTGACAAGCTTCCAACGTTCAGTCTCGTTTACTCAGTCTGTTTGAGGCACTTCACTATTACAAGGAGTTCTGCATTGTGCCTTTGCAGAGCACACTGTCTGCTTTGGCATTAATGTTATGTAGAAAGATTTGGAGGCTTCTCACCACCCCACGGTAGCTGAAATAGCTAGAATTATTTCCAGTCGTTTCAGTGCATGGACCCAAAACAATCTACTGATTTTGTGGGGGTGGGGGAAGTCTCAGCTTTCCTTCCCAGAGCTACTGTGTAGGAATGCTTTCTTCAAACCTAAAGCTGTATGTGAGGTGATCATCAGAAGGTTACTGCTTACACTGAGGGGGGAGATAATCTTTACCTTCCAGCTAAGACCTTCCCCAATTTATTCCTGTTAGGTAGACTTTTTAAAATAGCACAAAAATTGAGGACTTTTAAAGACAAGTCTAACTGCTGTGCATGGAATGGGATAAGAAGGAAGCAGCTCTCAGACCACTTTCAGCCTAGGAACCAGCCGGGGGCCCTCTGTAATGACCACACACTGTGCTACCAATAAGGAAGTCTTTGGCCCAGTAGGGTGACCGAGGGGGGAATCAGAGGGGTGCTATACAGCCGGAGTAGCCGTTGCGCCTCTTTTCTGCTATTTTCTGAGACTGTGTGCTCAGGAAAATGGAAAAATGAAAGTAACCCCAATTATGAAAACATGGCGTTTTGACAGCTGTTGAAGATCAAGCTTCTTTTTAAAAGTGGGTTTTTAACAGGCTAATCAGGAGGTTTTGACAGGGACATATGACTATAAATATAAAAGAACTCCCTGGTGAATCTACTAAAAAGCCCATTTTTAAAAGCCTTACCTTGTCGAGCTAGCTGCCAAAACTTCCATAAAAGGGGTAAATCTCACTTTTCCGCCTTCCCAAATATCTAACATCTCAGGAAAGGATGGAAAAAAGCAAGGACACGGACCTGTTGCTTGTTGTTTAATTGCAAAGTCATGCCTGACCCATCACGACCTCATGGACAACATTCGGACAGGTTCTCCTGTCCTCCACCATCCCTTGGAGTCCACCCAAGCTCATGCCAACTGTCCCAGTGACTTCATCCAGCCACCTCATCCTCTTCCATCCCCTTCTCCTTTTGCCATCAATCATTCCCAGCATCAGGGTCTTCTCCAGTGAGTTGTTCCTTCTCATTAGGTGGCCAAAGTATTTGAGTGGACATGGACCTACTCACCTCAAAAAGGACTCAAACACAGAAGGATCACGCTGCAAACGGGTTAAGCTACTGGCCATCTTCTCTCACAAAGGGCCCTCAAGGCTTGGCTTGCCTGGACAGCTTACTTTTGACAGACAAACAGAGAACACAAATTAAAATGCAAAGATTGTTGCAGCCTTCTTTCTGGATGGTTCCTTCAGGAGAACTTCCCATAACATTGACAAAAAAAGGCTTTTTCTTACGATTACCCAAGGGTTCACACCTGCCAATGACTTGGAAACTAAGAAAAAGCAAAGGGCAATTTAACAATGTGGTAAATCAGTGACAGCTGTTCCAATGTGCTGCTTGGGGACTTTGGAGGAGCTGTCACTAGCTGTCACTTCAGCGATCACTGGCAAGAAGGACATGTTAAGAAACAAAAACCTTAAGTAGTCAATTTGCAGCTCTGAAAAGTAACACCAATTCAGATACTATTGTATACACACATACATATCATGTGAACAACATGATATAAAATAGTGGAGAATGTCTCTGCCAAAGTCATACATTTCTAGACTTGCTACATTTGTGAAACTGGATCTCAAACAGCATGTGCCACGTGGAAATGTTTTTGCACATGGCACATACAGGTGTGTGGCTGAGGGTAGCATATGAATTTCAAGGTTGACAGTCTTGAAAAGGAATGCAAAATAAACGGAGAGTCACATGTCGCTGATGTTCCAGGGAGGGAGGGGAACATGAAGTCCAGAAGGCTGGAGATGTTTGGCTGTTGTAGCCACCATAGCTGCTCTCTTAACCACAGAAGCTGCAGAAATGTGGAACAGATGTGCAAGTTTCTGACAAGAGAGTCTTGTTTTCTTGCTTCCATGTCAGAATGAAAGGCAGATTTAGAAAACTGTGGGTGCCCTCATCTCCTCCATTTGCCTAGCAAATAGATGGCTACCAGAGCAATGGGTAATTCAGGAAGTCGGAGCAACTTTGGAAATGGAGACAGGTTCAGAAATATTCCTGGGGTGGCCAGACTTGCTCATTGGAAGAGCCACACGGGGGAAGTGCAGATGTTTGATAGCTGCAAGTGGGCACCCACAGGCGGTGGCTGCGGGCAGCAAGTGGGCACCTGTGGTCAGTGGCTGTGGGCAGCGAGCAGCAAGCCACAAGCTGCAAAATAAACTCAAAGAGCCGCATGCAGCTCCCAAGCCTCAGTTTGGCCACCCATGGTAATGTGTTGTTATTTCATTTTGCTAGCTGGGAATCTGAAAGCTCCGGCACAGAATAACGTTGGCTGATTCTGGAAGAATTTTGAGGCAGAAGGTTAAACTTTGTGGACCTTTGTTGAGCTTCCACTGAGATGAGAACTTGGGTACCCAGAGGAATTTTTCCAGTGGGAGTCAAAGCGACAGAGAAGTTTTTGGTCCTAACAGGCATAGATAGGCACCACAACACACCTGTGTACAGAAGCCTACACAGAAAAGTAGAAGATACTGAAAACTGAACAGCACTAATGCAGAAGAGTGTTACATTCAAGAAGCAGTATGATCACTAAATTTATTTGAATTTGAAGCAAGGACTAAAAAGAAAAAAAACAGCAAGAGAAAAATGCCCGCTACGCAAAACAGTACATCTAGTATAGGACTATTATCTTGTGCGTTTCATGGCATCACTGCACTTTGCAATATTGACAACTTCACTACATTAGTTCCAGAATGGTTTCTGCTAGAAACATTGGTGAGCCCTCTCCAGCTCAGCCTTTCCCAAGCAGAAGTCATCCAGAAGTTTCAAACTGGAAACCTAGTATTCCCAACCCTTGAGCACCGTGACTGGAGCTGAAGTCTAAAATCTCTGAAGGAACCAGGCTGGGGAAAGAGGCTGTAGGCAGAAGAAGAAAACATCAGAAGAAAAAATTGGTATATGTCATGTGGTTTTAAACTTCTAGAGAACCCAGGGCATTATTTTCACGTTTCACATTGTTAGCCATTCTTCCACAACAGCCAGCAATACAACTTTTGCATGGCTTGAATGTCAAACTACAGCAATATTATTTTGAAGCTGCATATTTTTCCTTTAAAGGAACATTCTCTCTCTCTCTCTCTCTCTCTCTCTCTCTCTCTCTCTCTCTCTCTCTGTGTGTGTGTGTGTGTGTGTGTGTGTGTGTGTGTGTGTGGTTAATATTGGGATGGGGGGGTGAGGTGCCCTGCTCAGCTTGCAACACACCGGTAGTTTCTGCTCTAAAGGCATTGCACAATCGGTGCTTTATTTCTACAGTAGATTAGAAAACACTGTGGGGGCTGTGTGTTACACTGTCTCCGCTCCAAGACCAACAGTAAGAGAGAGATGAGAAGAGGCACACCTGGATCTTCCACAAGGGCTAAAAATGGCAGGTTTTCCCTCTGCCTCTCTCTCACACACACACCACATTCTCATCCTCAATAAATTGCACTATGGGTTTAGTAACAGCAGTCCTTTATTGTAAGGTAAAGCAAAGGTAAGGTAAAAGCAAAGTATTGTACATTGTAAAGGTAAGTTTTAAAATGTTTAAAAGCTCAGAAAAACATACTGTCAAGATTCATGTAGCAGTTGTTGCTGCTACCTTTTGTTTCTTGGTGGACATGCTACTGCCCAAACCCAGCCATGAGAAAGTCCTAGATTTTTACTTCCTTTTTAAATCAGGCTGCAATTACTTCTTAACAGGAATGACTGAAAAAATGCAATGCAGAGGCATGACCAGATTCCTCCATGCTGAAGTGGCTTCCTTCAGGGACTGGCTGCAGCACCTCATTCCACGCACACCTGCCTCATTCTGGTCTCTGGTTCCACAAAAACACACCCCAAGATGGGCAGGTGAGGCCCAACCAGAGGAAGTTGGTATATCAGCTCTGGGGTTGGGATTCCATCGCGCTCAGCTGAGAGGAGCAGCACCGTAAACGGCAGAGGACAGACTTGGAAGGGGCAGTGAGGCTGACTTTCTGGAAAGCCCAGCTATGAGGCACCAGGCCCTCTTAGGCCTTTGGTGTCCATGCAAGTGGCCTGCCTCGTGGAGCACTTCTTGCTGTCTGTCTGTGACTGCAAATCCTTGACTCTGACCACTCTACAAGGCATGTATCGCGGGACTGTGACTCTTCGTGCACAGTAGTTAGTGCGTGCTTTACAAATGTCACCCTCCCACAAGGCCTCTCCTGGAGCATTCCCATTCTTTTTTCTGGACTTGGATAGTGAGCTACTGTTCGGCTATCACGCTAAACCACACATGTCTATTTCTGCACCTGTGCTGTCCCACAATGCATAATGGAACATATAGGAGGGCAGAAAAAGAAAGACATGGCATGGGGGGAGCACCACCATTCCAAACTTCACCCATGCTTATGGATGTCTGCAGGAGGAGGGAGGCAAGCTCCATCGACCCCTCAGGGATAAGCCATTCTCTCCAGTCTCCCAGCTTGCTTGCAGTTCTCTAGCCTTTCTAGAGCCCAGGATACGAGACAGGATGTATAGCCACTATTCTGCTTCTTCGTTTTCTAAAAAGCCAGCCAGCTCCCCCTGTTAGCATTGCTACCCATTAATGAAAACATAGTGCATGTCCATGGATGAGGATCCATTACAATCAGTGATGCTGGCTGGGATGCCATCGAAGACACGGTGCATTCCCTGGAGTCAGCATCCTGCAGCATGCAGGTTTCACTTACATTGGTTCCATTCCTTTTGAATAGCTTGATGCTGGCATGCTTGCCTGAGCATCAAATACCACAAAGCCGAAACCTTCACAGCTGACGCTGACATCTGGAACATTACATAATGTAATCAGAGAAAAGCCTTCCTGTTTCATGTGAGCATCTGCAGTTTATTCCATAATAAGTAATCATAATTTCCACAGCCCTTTTTAATGAACAAAATGCATTTCATCCCTTCTGTCTTTCTATGAAGGAAAGATGAGGATAATTTTTTGATAGTTAAACTTGGCAGAGAGCATACAGAAATAAATTGCGATCATGGGGTGGGGAAAAGAACACACATAAAAAGAGCAATTAGAGAAAGAGATGATGAGAATGCCAGGAACCTTAAAGCAAAAATGGTGGTGGGAGGGAGAGATTGCAGTGGCTGGTACTGAAATAAAACATATTTATAGTGGGCATATTAGAAACTGGTTGAAAAGTGAAAATCTGTTTTTATCTTTGAATCTATAAAATCTGTAAGAAGTATAGTAGAAAGAGGTAGGTTGCTGTACAGGCCGGTACAGAAACAAGGTACTGTTTGACACAGCATTAAAATGTGAAATTTGCTGTCATGAAATAGGGCAATGGACTCTTATGCGGCTTTAAAAGAGGGTTATGCAACTTCAAAGAGGATGATTCTATTGAGAGTTATTAGCTGTGACATGGATGCAGCATAGCTCTAGATGTGAATTACTACAGGAATGGCAGCTGCCTTACTGATGGGCTTTCCTGAGACTTATGGCTGGCGGATCACTGTTGCAAACAGTGTGGCAGGCCCTCCTGCTGATGCAGTAGGTATTCTCACTCATTCTTACAGCAGAATCCTTCAAATTCACTGAAGTAAGTTTAAAGAGTCTCATTTTGGAAGCAAAGAAGTAACTGAGGCTGAGAGAAAATGGCTTGCATGTAGTCTTGATCAATTAAAACACATTTTCTGGAGTAGCAAAGAGTCCCGTGTCACCTTAAAGACTGGCAAATGTATTCTGACATGAACTTTCATGGAAACTTGTGTGCCACATTTTGATTTCATCTGCCATCACAGTTTACATCTATACCCTGCCCTAAGCCAATACCAGCTTGTGGAAATCTGCTAGTTTGCATCTGATGAAGTGAGTTGCGTCCATGAAAGCTTGTGCCAGTATATATTTGTTGGTCTTTAAGGAGCCACAAGACTCCTTTCTTGTCCTTTAATCCAAGACCCTGAACCCCAACTAATTCTAAACGATGGTTGTAAAGTTCTAAGGTCAGTTCAGTTATAGTGCAAAACCAGAAAGGATAAAAAGCTAAATAAATAAAAGTTAAAGATCATACTAAACAATCAGTGCAAAGTCCACAGACAATTCCTACAGCTGCGTATACGTGACTGGGTTGCTATTGTCTTCCCAAAGATAACAGAGGCTGGAGGTTTACAACAGGAATAGCAAACTCCGAGCCCTTTAAAGAACTTGGTGCTAAAAGAATTTAAGTGTCTTCTGTGTACAGCAGAGGTGAAAACCATGTAGTTCTTTAGATGTTTCTAGATTCCAACTGCCACCAGCCCAAGGCAATATAGCCAGTTGGGCAAGATGGTGGAAATTGTATTTCAGGATCTGGGGGGCTACATGTTCTTCATTTCTGATGTGCAAGTCCATTTATTAAATGAAGGCTAACACTAAACATTCTGTACAGTGTCACCTGGGACCTCTAGGGCTTTTGCAATGGGATACATACACAAAGCCCTGGAAGATTCAGCCTGCTTACTTTTCTGTATGGTAGTGCAAACAGTAAAAAGCAGCAGTCAGAAAATTCCCTCCATGGAAACTAACAATGCTTAGTTCAATGTTACATACACAAGGGTGTCTCACAAAAATCTCCCTTTAGATGAAATGGTTTGTTTAGAGCCATTGTTTTAATAGAATTCAAGAGAATGACAACATTTCATCTCTAAAAATGAGTGTTCTGGCTTGTTTAGCACTGTGCTTGAGACAGATTGATTCTGAAATGGGAATAAGAAGCAGCGGCTAGAAAACCATTAATGAATTGTTCAGATCTTTTCCAAAATGTCTACATCATTTGCAATAAAGGGAGGAGGAAAAGCTATCAGTGATTTCTATTATTGAATTGCAGTTGTTTTGGTTTACTTTCTGGGGAAAGAATTTTTGAATCGCCCACTCAAAACTTCACGTATCAGTTAGCTTTAAAACTGTATACTAATTATATCTGTAATCTAAAAAGTCTGTTCATGCTACATTTTCCAAGGATTAAAATAAGATTTTTAAAAAACCCAAGCAAGTTAAAAATAAAAATATTTCAAAATGCTACATTTGAAATAAATTTAACTTTTCTATTAAAAAAATCTACTATTTGAATTATCAGCTGCAAACAAAGACATCTGTTGTTAAGAACAAGATACCAGCTTAAACATACACAGTATTTTAAACAAATGGATTCATTCTGAATGGAATTTAGCACCCTGTAATTTAGTGGGCTGGAGGAAATCAGATCATTTATTCTTTGCATCATATCTGAATTTGAGTTGAATGTCTGTAAAAATAAATAATGGTATTTTGCCCATTTTCTTTTTATACATTTAGTAAAGGCAGAATTAAATGTGATCATTTTTAATTTTACAGTCAGTGTTTGAAGCATATGCTTTGCACTGAAGTAAATGTCATAAAAAAAAGAGACGTAATTATTTGAGGGTGCAGCCCTATGTCCTCCCAACAGTTGGCACAGAAAGAAACATACATTCTGCTCCTACGCCCACAGTTGCAACTGGGAATGGGATATTCCAGAGGAAGACACTGGGGCCAAGGGCTAGGCCAGGGGTCAGCAATCTGTGGCTCCGGAGCCGCACGTGGCTCTTGAACCCCTCTGCTGCGGCTCCGTCGCTCAAAACACTCGTGACAGCTGCTGATCTGCAGCTGAGGCTCCAAGTTACAAAATACCAATAGGTGATGATGAGGAACGCTGCACTAGCTGGTTAAGTACATTGCAACATTGCAGGGAAAGAGTGGAACAAGCTTCCTCCAGGCTCTCATGTTACACGAAACTGCTGCTGAAAGGATTCTCTTTGTCCCAATGTAATCTCCTTCATCTGAATGTTAAAAGCTGCGCTTGGGACCTGTCACAATTCACAGCACTTGACTGTTTATCTGCTAATCACTCACTAAACACACCTATATCTCTGTCGATCTGCAGACCCACCCCCACGCCAATTTATTGAGCCTCCCCCCCACCCCCCCGCATAGGCCAACCATGGATAAATTGAAGAAAAGTTTCTGAAGAAAACCAAATGTTTAATTATACATGGGTAGATTCATTTGCTTTTACTGCTGACGAACTTATGGGGTTTGCTGTTTAATGCACGCAGCCCTTTAGCACTGACTTTGACTCTTCAGGAAGCTGTTCTCCTATTCAAAATATACGAAAGGAGTCCTACTAGTTTATAATGTAAGATTAAAAATAACAGTTTTTAGTGACTGAACAAGAACTGCAGCTAAATCATAATGAAGATATACATAGCATTAAGGTAAAAAACAATATATGCAGTGTTATCTCCATTTTAGATGGCAAAAGGGTTTTGCGGCTCCCAGTATTTTCTTCTGTATGGGAAACGGGTCCAAATGGCTCTTTGAGTGTTAACGGTTGCCGACTCCTGGGCTAGGCCAATCCCTATCTGAGCTGCATTCTGCTTTCTTCCCCCCGCTGGGCACTTCATCCTAATGACCACGTGGCATAAGGTGCTGTGGCACTGCTGTGCCTCATTCCATTCAGAGGCTGATGTGCAGTGAGACAGTGGGACAGTTTATTCAATTCCCACCCTCCGATTTCAGCAGGCAGATAACCTAGGTGAGGCAAAGCTTGCTAGGGAACAATAATGGAGGAAGCCCAATGCTTTCCAAGAGAGAAAGCTTTCTTGCTGACAGTCTTGCAAGACCACGCCTGGCATTTTGAACTTTACATCATTTCCCTCTTGTCCCTCCTTTTGTGCTTTCCTCTTGTCCTTGAAATTCTCCCTTGTTCCTCTGGCTTACAGCAGAATTGCCAAAGAAAGTGTGGTAGAACTGCATTGAGTCTTAGAGGGAATACACACGGGGCACAGCTAGGCAGTTCAAACCAATTTACATTGATGGTGTTTTTATAAGCATCACTGAAGAAGGCTATCTAACCTTGTTTAACTGCAAGCATTCTCTAAAGCTTAGCATGTCAGTGTTAAGTGAAGGCGTGAAAACAGGTACTTCTTTCCCTTGGGGAGAAAGCGCATGTTGCCTGTGGCAGGGGCAAAGAGAAGAAGGAAAGGGAGGAAGTAGAGGAAAGGAGCTGATCAAGGCACAGATCGAAGTGGGGGAGCAAGATAAACAGCTGTGGATACAGGAGCTCCCTAATGACCGAGAGCATCTGGAGTTGTCCCTTTTATCCAACAGTTCCATCTACTGGACTCCTGTGCAGAGACTGAGAACAGCCATTAGGGATGTTGGAGTGAAGCAGTTACATCTGCATCATCTCGGGAGTAAGCTGATGAGACATCCTCTAGGCCAGTGATGGCGAACCTATGGCACGTGTGCCGCAGCAGGCACACAGAGCCCTCTCTGTCGGCACGAGAGCGAAGCCACCCCAGCATCGCCCCAGCAGCCGAGCATCGGATAACAGCGCACATAGGACCCATGTGCATGCTCAGAAAGGAGTAGCGGCACCAGGTGATGATGTCACAAGCCACAACTCATTAGCCGTGACTTGGCCAAGCTTTCGCATGGCCGGTTAGTGCGCTGCCAAGGATATATATATATATATTTGCTTGGACTGGTTGTGAGTTGTTTTTTCTAAACTAAAACCTAAGTATTCAGGTTTTATTGCAGTGTTGGCCCATTGCGATAAATAAGTGGGTTTTGGGTTGCAGTTTGGGCACTCGGTCTCTAAAAGGTTTGCCATCACTGCTCTGAGCCATACCCATATTGTGAGGTTTAATAATAAGGCTGACTCTGATGAACTGAGGTTAAATTACACCAGGCAAAACAAAGATGAAAAAAGCAATGCAAAGAATGGAAGATTCTGACAAACCTATTTTTCTGTGCTATATCCTAACTCAGACTTGAAAATAAATAAATAAATAAAATAATAGTCCAGAGAGTCTTCTTTTCTTCTCCAACTGAGTAAACACAATCAGGATCTCAGTATCTTGGGTCAGTCAGCCAAACTTTCATGTTTTTATTTGAGTTTGCATATTGATCCATATCTAGACAGATTCCAGAGTGGTGAACAATAAAAAACAGATAAAAGCCCAAAAATAATGCACTAAAACCAAGTAACATTAAATCCACGGTCATCTGCACCATGGCATAATTAGTTGTGTGGTCCAACACTTGAAGAATGGGCCTAATTTTTTCCAGAAATAACCTGAACTTATTTTTAAGTGTGCCATAGCTCAACAACAAGATAGGGCCCGTATGAGCATCCACCATCTTGAGCCAGGATCCCAGCACTCGCAGACGGGCTCCCGCAGATGGCTGCCCAGAGCGTCTTTCTCTCTTTCTCTGAATCCAGTGGTCTGAGCAAAGCCAGGTAGCTCCACAACATTCCACTAATAAATCCATTGGCTTTAACTTGAATTGAAAGCTAAAGAATCGCACTGTACAATTTGATGCACATTCATGTAGACTCATTTCTATCACTTTAAAACTAATCTTGATTATAGCTTCCTTCTCAGCAAGTTTTCTTAGTTTCCTCAACCCTAGTTGTAAAACAGGATGCTGTTTTACTAATTTGTGGACTTCACTTTTCTTCCATACTGGTTCTCAAACTCTGCAGAGCACTTGTGTTGTCTCGGGGTTTAGTTACCTATGGTGGTAGGTAACAAAAACAGTTTCCTGTAAAGTACAGTTTCCTGTAAGGAAATTATAACTTACTGATTTCTATCTAGGACAGTGTGTACAGAATTGATGATGAAAAATGACACTGGACCTTTTTCAGTCTTACAAGAAAAGCAAAGGTATCCCTTCTATCCAAGAAGTAAAGTCTAAAGGCATGCCTAATGAGCTCTCTCAGTTTGGAATCAAGGATCTGCTCAGCTGCACACAGACATTTATTTCAAAGCAGTAATTTTATGGCAGTACATCTCAGCGTCTTCTTTCCACTTTACTGGGTCCTTAGTTCTTTTTTTTTTTCTTTTTGGAAAAAGCTTTGGTCAGATTCCTTTTGATAAAAGGTGGCAACATAGTGTCTCCCTCCTCCCCATGGACACATAAATGCTCCAGCTGCATTTGTTTGCTAGGAACAAGCCCTATCTGCTACTGACTCTTTTAGGTTATCTAGAAGTTAAATTTCTGAGTTGGATGCATGTTTTCTTTATCACACATGTGCTATGCAAATAAACATGCATGAACACTAAAGCACTATGCATGCATGGCTTGCTTTTCCATACTGGAGCTGCTACAGCACATTTGTGTAAGCACAATTTTTATTTTGCATACAATGAAGCCAACATTGTAACATAAACCAGCGACATATAGCATTTTGTTCACCATAGCCATTCACCAGATAACACCTTTGGATTTCTAGTGGAGCGTAGTTAACGGAGAGAAGATGCAGTTCAGTGGCAACTCCCTGGTTTGTTTGCAGAAGGCTCGTTTTGTTCCTTGGGATTTCCAGGCAGGGTTATAAAAAACTCCTCTCCAAACCCCTGCAGAGTTGCAGTCTGCGTTCATGGGACCAAGGGCCAGCCACAAGATTAGGCAGCTTCCTATAGTTCATATATTATGTCTTTTGTTAATGAAGGTTTCAGTAAAAAGGTCACGTTTTGCTATTGCTTGTATTAACCTGCTGCAGTGAGTCAGCTGTTCTGATAATGCTGCCATCCATATTTTATAAGCCAGCCTCGAACTGCGAAGCCCAAATGGGATCCACTCAGTGCAGTGCTGCTCAGTGTCTAAGCATGAAGCCGATGACTTCCTTTTGACTCAGGGGCTATATGATCTGCCTGCTTAATCGGATCCCAGTTCAGTCCTTCAGAAAGGCCTGTTTCTGCTCAGCCTGCGTTATACCTTCCCTCTCACTTCAGTTTCTGTTTCTGTGTGCTACTGAGTCATGTGCATGCCAGTCTAGCAGTGTAAGTCCTACAACTTTAAAGCTGTAGTTTTTCTACATTTCCCCCAACCTTTGCCTGACCTCAAGCAGGGGACAGGATATGTAGGACATGCATTTCTTTTCTTCCTGTGACCAGGTTGGATGATTAGTCTGTATAGCAAGCTACGATGACTCTGCAAAACGACCCCACTGAAAATAACCGCACCACCCTTGTTTCGCACATGCATTTACCAGACGCTTTAAAAGAAACCCAGCCGAAGCAACATGAATTCTTGCTTCTGCCACAGTTCTGAAACCGCACTGTGGCCTGTGTCATGTGCTTGCTCTGTAAGTGCAAATGATACAGTGCACACGACCTTTCAAACTTCTCCATAAGCACAACACTATGCACAGGGACGCAGCATTTGACTATACTATAAACAGAGCGGATGACATGCAGTATTCATTAACTTTTGTCCCACAAAGCAGCCGCTGAGTTTGAGAAACACACTGGCACAGAGGCGCCTTGTAAATGCACAGGACCGCACTACCAATCCTGATAGAATAGTGAGAACAGTCTCACTAGGCTGGTCTCCTGGCAGGGTCACCCAAGGAGGAGTGGTCAAGGCTGAGGCCAGACGAAGATGCATCCACCGTCACATCAACAAGAAGAATGGATCTCACTAATTATGATGGGGATGCAGAACCTTCTGAAGGGCAGCTACTGAGGCACAACAGTAGTTGAGGACAACACCGGCAGAGTGATGCTCAAGCTAAGTCTAGTTAATACTGCACAGAAGAAGCCAATGATAAGCCACTTGTGCCTATTTTTTACCCTTACAATCCTGTGATGAAACAATCCAAAATGAAACAAGAGATAGTGCCAGAAGATGATACCCCCAGGCTAGGAGACACTTTACGAGCTACTGGGGAAGGGCAAAGGACAAAGACAAGTATTGTTGTCACTAACTAGATCAAACAAGAAAGGGAATCTGTGCAGCTGACATGCACAGAGGTGAGAGTAAAGTCAAACAGTAGCTTCTTGCTTGTGGCACCGGTTAGGCATCAAGAGAATCAAATGTAGAGGCACACCCGTTTCTTTCAGGACCATCCATAGCTTCTTGCAAGCTACACAGTCAAAGGCTTTGCTGTAGTCAATAAGCAGAGACTGGTCTTTTTCTGAAATTCTTTGGTGCATTCCAGTAGCCAACATATATTTGCAATATGATCTCTAGTGCTTCTTCCTTTTAGAATCCAGCTTGGACGTCTGGCATTTCTCACTCCATAGAAACATAGAAACAGAGCGAGTCAGAAGGGGCCTCCCGGGCCATCTAGTCTGACCTCTGGCACCAGCCGGCTCCGCTCACGACATACCCACCATGTGGACGTCCAGCCTATCCTTGAACACCCGCACCGATGGGGCCTCAACGACCTCTCGTGGAAGCCCATTCCACATCCTTGGGGTCCTGACTGTCAGGAAATGCTTCCTGGCATCCAAATGGAACCTAGGCTCCCTGAGCTTTGCTCCATTGGAGCGTGTCCTGCCTTCCTCTGCAGGGGAGAACAGGTCTCTACCCATCTCCATGTGACATCCCCTCACATACCTGTATGTCGCCAACATATCCCCTCTGAGTCTCCTCTTCTTCAGGCTGAAGAGACCCAGTTCCCTCAGTCTCGCCTCATACCCCATCCCCTGCAAACTGGCCACCAACCTTGTGGTCCTACGCTGCACTGACTCCAACCTGGCTATATCCTTTCTGTAATGAAGGGCCCAAAACTGAGCACAATTGCGGGCGCACTAGAGTCGTGTAGAGTGGTAGTAATACCTCTCTTGATCTAGAAGCCACACTTCTGGCTATACAACCAAGGGTGGCGTTTGCCCTCTTGACCACCGCATCACACTGCTGACTCATGTTTAGCCTGCAGTCAACCAGTACCCCAAGGTCCCTTTCACAAGTGCTGCTCTCCAGCCACTTGTCACCTAACCTGTACTTATGACACCTATTCCTATGCCCCAAGTGCAAGACCTTGCACTTATCCACATTGAACGCCATCCTGTTGTCTCCTGCCCACTTCCATAGTCTGTCCAGATCCTTTTGGATCTGGAGTACCTGCTCCTCAGTTGTGGCCACTGCTCCAGTTTTAGTGTCGTCTGCGAATTTGATCAGCAGACTGTTCACCCCTTCTCCCATGTCGTTAATGAAAAGATTAAATAGGATCGGCCCCAGGACAGAGCCCTGGGGGACCCTGCTTGTTACTGGCCTCCATCCCGATGATTTCCCGCTAATGGTTACCTTCTGCTTACTGTCAGTCAACCATGCCCTAATCCACCGGACAGTGCTTTGGTGTATCCCAAAACTCCTGTTTCTCCACCAGGATATCATGGGGCACTTTGTCAAAGGCCTTGCTGAAATCCAGGTATACTACATCCACTGCATCCCCTCCATCTAGCCATCTGGAAACCTTGTCATAGAATTCCACAAGGTTTGTCTGGCAGGACCTGTTTTTGCAGAAGCCATGTTGTGTGGCTGTCAGCCTCCCTTCCCTATCTAGCATCACTAGATCTCTCTCTATTATGAGCCTTTCCATTGTTTTTCCTGCAATGGACGTAAGGCTAACCGGTCTATAATTCCCCATGTCCTTTCTACTACCCCTTTTGAAAATTGGGACCACTGACGCCATCCTCCAGTCCTCTGGAACTTCACCCATTCTCCACGAGGCCTCAAAAATGGAGGCCAGCGGGCGTGAGAGAACCCCTGCCAACTCTCTAAGTACTCTTGGGTGTAACCCGTCAGGGCCTGGCACCTTTGTAATGTCCAATGCCCTGAGGAGCCCCTCGACTTCAAGGGGGGTGACTCTAATCTGTGCCTCTAAGTCCCCACCCTCATCTAATCTCTATGCGGATATCCCCCATCCTGCTTTGGGGAGAACACAGAGGCAAAATAGTCATTTAGCATCTGTGCCTGTTCCCTCATATCAGTCACTGGATCGCCTTCCTCCTTATTTAGTGGTCCCACCACTTGTCTCCCCTTCCTCTTCCTATTTACATGCTGAAAGAAGCCCTTTTTGTTGCTCTTGATATTCGTGGCAAGTCACAGCTCATAATCAGCCTTAGCCTTGCGAAGAATCCTTCTGCAACGGGCTTCCTCCTCCCGGTATACCCTTTTGTCTATTTTCCCCAGTACCCATTTCCTACGGAGGTTCCTCTTTCATCTAATCCCTCTAACCACCTCCTTTCGCATCCATGGCGGCACTCTCCTCCACCTCCCCACCTTACTGACTAGAGGTATCGTCAAGGCTTGCGCCTCCAAAACCTCCCTTTTGAGTGCTATCCACCCCTCCTCAACTCGCTTACCTTCCAGTAACCTATCCCAGGAGACTTTCCCCAGTCTGGCCTTCAGTTGGCCAAAGTTGGCCCTCTTGAAGTCCCAGCTTCTAGTGCTCGACCTGCTGCACGTCCCCAGTCCCCTGATCTCAAAGCAAAGGATGAAGTGATCACTCGCATCCAGAGCTCCCCTAATCTGTACTTTATTTATTTATTTAGAAAGTTTCTATGCCGCCCCATTCGCCGAAGCCTCGGGGCGGCTCACAACATGAATCAATTAAAATAATATAAATTATAATAATATAAATTAACAATATAAAATAAGTTACTTCATCTATCAGTTCCTCCCTATTGGTCAAGACCAAGTCAAGGATGTTTCCCTCCCTTGTCGCCTCTTGGACCCACTGTGTGAAAAACCCTCCCTCTATAGCTCCTAGGAAGCAACGAGACCTGACTGTCACTGCCGAGTGAGTCTCCCAAGTAATATCCGGGAGATTGAAATCTCCCATAATTACTGTGACTCTCCCCCGAGATATCCTTAGAATCTGGCCTGTCAGGACATCATCCAGGGTCTCAAGTTGACCTGGAGGGCGATAAGATACCCCCACTGTCAGGTCTCTTTCCCTGTCAAAACCCCTAAATTTCTCACTCCATATACGGTGTTATTCTTTGTTGCAACACTTTCAGTATAACTTTGTTTGCATGGGAGATTAATACAATGGCCTTCTTCTGCATTTCCCTTCTTGAGCATTGGAATATATATTTGTTGAATGTTTTCAGTCTGTGGGTCATTGTTTTGTTTTCCATATTTGTTGATCACTGTAATAGTTAAGACAGAATATGAAGAAACAGAATGGTTTCCCTTAGGCAAAGGTGTCACACAAAGATGCATTTTATCTCCCTATTTGATCAATCTGTATGTAGAACCTATCATAAGGAAAACTGGTTCGTATGAGAGGCAGGAGTGAAAATTGGTGGCAGAAACACCACTAATTTAAAATATGCAGATGACAATCTACTACTGGCAGAAAGCAGCAATGACTTAGAACAACTCCTGTTAAAGTAAAAGAAAGCACTGCAGGTGAATATTAAGAAAACAAATATCATGTCCACAGAAGAATGACAGAACTTTAGTGCTATTAATAAAGAAACTGAAATTGTGATTTCACATATGTTGCCTCAGTCATCAATTCAAATACAGACTGTAGCCATTCAAAGGACTGAGACTTGGGAGGGCAGCAATGAAGGAACCAGAAAACGTCACCAAATGTAAGGACATTTCACTAGAGACCAAGGTCAAGATCGTTCAAACCATTTGATCACAATGGCTCCCAATCACAATGCATGGCGATGAAAGCTAGGCTATGAAGAAAGCAGACAGGAAGAAAATTGAAATTTGAAACATGGTGCTAGAGAAGAGCTTTGCAAATACCCTGGACCATCAGAAACTCAAACAAGTAGATACTAGATCAAATCAAGCCAGAGCTTTCTCTAGAAGCAAAAACAGAGGCCGTGATACTTTGGACACATCATGAGAAGGCAAGGCTCCCTGGAGAAGGCCACCATGTTAGGGAAAGTCAAAGACAGAAGATGAAAGGAAGTCCAAATATGAGATGGATTGAATCCATAAGAGAAGCCACAGCCTTGTACTTGGGAAAGCTGGATCGTGCTGGCATGGACAGGGCATTTTGGAGGGCTTTCATTCATCGGGTTGCCATAAGTCAGAGAAAACTTGATACCACATAACAACAACAAAATAGATTCTGCTGCAGAAACCTTTCACCAAAGGCTAATCAAAAATATAAAAAAGGATATTCAGTTAGATGCTTTCTGTTGTCTTGTTATGGCAGCAGGTATCTATGTCAAGTTCTTTGTTACATCTTCCTACTGTTTTATTTGTGATCCCAATTTAAATTAACTGCTTGACTAGAATATTCTCATCTAAATTAACTATAATCAGGAAGGTTATTTTAATGGAAGACCTAAATGCATGCACTTGAATGAAATTCCTTGGATTAGAACTGCTTTTTCCTCTATATATTGTGAATAAACCTTCTGATCTACAGCTCCTCTTAATTTAATTTTATATCACTGAAAATAGCCATTCTGGGTTTACATCACATTATAAGCTCTACAAAAAATGTAATCTTTGTCCTATTATGCACACAGATCTCATTACTGGATTTCTTCTTTTCCATCTTAGAAACATCAGAACCACTGTATTCATAATATTATATTCCCAGGCTGCTTATGATGCATTTAAAAATGCTTGGAGGTTAAGATCCATTGCATTGAATTGGAATGACTAGATTAACTGAACTCAGGTCCACTGAAATCACTGGTTCAGGATGGTCACTGCTTAATTTACATCCTGTTGATTTCTCTAAGGAAAAAGTGAAATTTAGTCCAGCTCTAACCCGTTTTAATTAAAATGAAATAGTGCTTTATCCAAGTAAAGATACTTTTGCATTTCTACAAAGAAATACAATCCTATAACTGTCTGCTCATAAATAGGTGCCAGACTTAACAATGGGACTTACTCTGGGGTAAGTCGGTATAGAATTAAATCACTTTCGCTTTTTATTCAGTTCACTGAGTGAACATGCCCTCAGCTGTCCATGTGATGGTAGCCCCCAGTTTAGACTACTGTATCTGGTGCTATCCTTGAAGCCTGTTCAGAAACTGTAGAGTTAGTACAAAATGTGGCTTTTAGATTACTAACAAGAACCATGTTGTGATCACACTAAGCCTGTGATTTGCCAGCTGCACTGTCTCCCCAGTTTGTTTTCCAACACCCTGCTTACTCGTTTACCAGTGGAAAAACAAGGCATGAGCCCAGCAGCTAGTGCACAGATATTATTCCAGTGCTCTGGGCCTGAATGGATGTTAACCCTGCACCTTCTGAGCACCACCAGAGCACAGCTACAGGCCATCGGTGCTTGTGCTCTTCTGTAGCCTTCCACGTAACTACGTCTCTCTTTACAAGGCATCCTTATCTCTGTGATGGGCAATACTGCATCTGATAGCCAAGCGAGCCTGCACTTTTAGCAGCATTTGCGCTCCTTGAGGCTTTGTGGCAGCTTGGCATTTGCCTCCGAGTCCCAGAGGGGGCTAAGCACGTCTTGGAACTGAATGCAGAGAGTGGAGTGCAGGCGATTCACTGATTGTTTACATAAACACAAAACAGCTGTTAAGAGGAACTATTATGTCATCCGCTGGAAAGCATCAGGCAGCAAAGCAAAGGCTCTGCCATTGGTAGAAAATGTGCCAGACTTGCAAAAAAAATGCTTATCAAATATTCACACACACACACACACACACAATATTTTTCAATCTTATCGCTTGCTAGTTAAACTGCTATATTTAACTGAGTTATGTATAGTAGTGTTTGTGAATCCACACGGAGAAGATAAAAACTCCCCAACCCCACTCACACCGCTAGGATGCAATTCTATCAGTCCAGAAGTGTTGGGCTAGGTGGACATTCACGCTGGACTTGATGGGAGTTGCAGTCCAATGCATCTAGCCGGCCTCGGATCATGGAAGACTAGCCTTGAGTGAAAGCAAGGGGCAACGACCACAAGACATCGCACTGCGACGACACCAGGTTTAAACTATAATGCACAATCATGTCCAATGTTTCCCGTGCAGCACTCTTGAGTCTGTAGCAGGAACTGAGTCCCGACGACGACACGCTACCGCCAGCATGAGGCGGTGTGCCTACGCACAGCAGTCGCTGGGGAAGGCGGCGCGGGTGCTGTTGCATGCACCGCCCGCAAGCGGAGGGCTGCCCGCCGCGCAAACGGAATGCTAAACGCAGTCCGATCCAGCATGGCTCGCAGTCCCTTCTCCGCGCGGCGGGCAGTTTGCGTGGCGAGGGCGCAGCGCCTCTCCCGCGGGCGCCTTCCCGGGCCAAAGCGCCTTTCGCTTTCGATCCCTTTTCTCCGCCGCGAGGGCGGGGCTCTCGCCTAAACGACGCTGCGAAGTCGAGGGCGTAATAGAAACATATATAGGTATATATTTAGCAACGTCGCCAGCGTTTTTTGATGCCGGCAGTTTGCGGCCTGCCTGCCTGCCGCCTGCCGACGACTTGCTCCTCAAGACCCGGGCGAGGCGGAAAAACCCGTGATTGGCCCCGAAGCCTACACCACTCTGTGGTCGGCGGCACCGGCGCGCTCACACGCGGACCGTAACTAAGAGCCTGCGAGCGCCCGAGGCGGGCGGGGGCAGCCTTTCCGGAAAGGCACCGGCTCCGTCGCGGCCGTCGTGCCCGCTCTGCTCGCGGCAACTTTTCCCTGGAGGATGAGGAGGACGCGCCGGCGCTCCCTTTCCACCTGCTGGGTGGCTCTGCTGGTCTGCAGCCTGTGCTGCCGCGGCTTCTGCGCGCTCCCGGCGGCCTCTTCAGGTACGGGAGCGGGGCTTCGGCCACGGGCTCGCCTTGGGGACGGGACCCCAAGCTGTGCGCGCACTGGCGCGGGCTGACTCGCCCCAGCCCCCGGGGACGCGAGCCCGGCGGGGGAAGGAGGAGCTGGGGGGGGGGGGGGGAACGAGTGCCGGCCAGTGACTGCGCAACCTCGCCGGTGGAGAGGCTTGGAAGCCTGCGGCGTGGCTGTGTGCCTCGGGATGTTGAAGCAGAGGCAGGAGCGATGCATCTGGAAGCGCTGCTGCGGAGGGGGCGAGCTCTTACGGCGGGGGGCGAGTAGCGGGCGTGGGACAGAGGGCGGGAAGTCCTGCAGGGAGACCAGCGCTTTCCCCTAGCCTGCAACGGGGATCCCCACGGCGAGTGGAATTTCCCTCGAAGGAGCTCTGGCCCTCGGAGAGTGGAATTATTATGTATTCCTAGAAAAATACATGTTTATCTAGGCGGATCAAACAAAAGCAAACAGCCGTTCCGTCAGAGCGCACGGACGGGGCGCAGGCTTTTTTCGCTCACTTGCGTATTCGGTGACAGGCTAGAGCAAAGTTTGGAGCCATGATTGGACTGGGCTTTTAGCTCTGTGACAGGGCTTTGCCCAGCTTGCGAAGTACTGCTAAGCTGCAGAGCATGTGTAGAGTACCCCGTCGCTTGGGCCAAGCGCTTCTGGTGTGTCTGTGGCGCAGAAGCCCCAGCGGCGTTTTCTGCCCATGAGCTCACACCGTGTCGGCAGGGCAGCCAAGGGTCGACTTTCGTTTTTGCTTCAGCAGCTATGGAATAAAGCGTTGCTGCAGGAGTTGCTTGCGCGTTCCCAGGAGCCGCTTGCGAGAGAACCCTTTCTCGGCATGACTCAGAGGCCGAGGGACTGGCCTGCTTCCAGTTCCCATCGAACTTAATATAAAGAAAGGAACGCAGCCCTTGGGCGGAGCAGGGGAATTCCAGAAATGGACTGGAGCTATAAGAGAAAAGCTGGGTGGTGACAGGCGAGGGCCCTGCTGATTGTTTTGTTTCCCTTCAGGGAAAAACAAGCTGCCTGCAAGCAGGCTTGACGCTTCCCCCATATCCTACAATGCCTATGTGCTTTGTAAGATACTTGCCTAACAGGCAGGGGTTCAACTCCCTCTGGTAACTATATTTCCATGGTGCAGGCAGCTGGTGCATTGCTTGATTTTTACCTGTAGTGCTGTGATAAAAGTCACTAGCAATAAGGGTTGTGGTACCCACGAAAGGTTATGCCATAATAAATGGTTAGTCTGTAAGCCATAGTATACCCACATTTTTCTGAACAGCAGGGCCCAATCCATGAAAGCAAATGTTGTGCCAAAATGTTGGTACATTGTTACCTCTTCCCTGCATTATTAGAAATTGTCCTTTCCCCCTCCATCTCCTGTGCAATTGCAGGACAGAACTAGCTTTTGAGGAAGCTGCTGTTTGGGCACACTGGGTGAAAAGGGAGGCAGGTATTTTGTTTTTCAAGTAAGGGCAAGCAGCCAACAAACATTAGGAAACGGGCATATCTGGTAAAAACAGATTATAGCCAGCAGTGTTAGGATGTGTCCACATGAGGTTTTTGACAGTGCTAGAATATTGATTAATCAGATCAGGATAAGCCACAATGCAGTCATACCATCTGATCCCTTTCTGATGTAAAGAAGTTATGTCTTGGTGGAATCATGGCAGCAGAGTGAAAGCAAAGGAGTCTTGATTAGCTTCAGGCTTTCCTGTTCCTTTCGAGTTTGGCAGCAGTCCTCCTGGTGGGAAGGGAAAGGGGACTGAATGGATTTTCCCTTGTACAAAGGGTTTGAGGATGGCTTGGTCTTGATTATTCAGTCAAAAGTTTTACAAAAGACTTGCTCCTGTTTCAGATGAAGATGATGAGTACCTGCAGTTCAAAACTTACCATCTCTGGTAAAGAAAGGTTTTGGAAAATCTTGTGCAGCCTAGCTCCTGGAGGCTGTTTTCTACTTTTGAACTAGCAGTGAAGCCCTGGATCTGTCATGAATGAAACTTGTTTGTGGACATAACCCAAGGGATTAGCTTTTTTATGTAAGAATTAGTTCTTGGATATAATAGGTAACCACTAGTGGTTGTAGAACTAAACAGCAGTTTAATGATGAAGTTAATAGGTTTAATAATGCTAAATAAAGTGTCTGCAAAATTCAAGTGTAAAAAGACTTCAGAGAAACTTGCCAAGCCAGCATTTAACTGACTCACACTTCCACAAAGGCAACAACAGAGAAAGTTGCTCAAATTTTTCATGAGTTTCTTCCACATTACAATTTAGGAACCTTTGAAAATTTCCAGGCACTCTTCCTGTAAGAGGGGAGAAATATGTAGGGCTGTAGCTAGTTTGTTTTTTAGGGGCAGCTCTCAGTAGCTCGAGCTCATTTGCATGGTTTGTTCAGACTCCTCTTGGTCTGTAACTGTAGTTTCCAGATGCTTTACAGGTTGTATTCAGAGCTCCTAGCTACATGATAGGAAAGAGGATGACTGCTTGTTTGTTTCTTTCTGGCAGGCAGTGACTAGTGCAGCCTGGTAGGACAGGTGTAACCTGGTAGGAAAGGGAGAATGATGAGAGAAAGAAACCAAGGGAGGGATATATTTATAGGTCTTGCACTTAGGTACCAAAAGAACCAAAAAGCCCAAGGCTTGAAGATACAACTCATAAATCTTACCCACAGACACGTCTGTGTTCGTTAGAATTGGTTCCCACATCTGTGTGTCCTTTCTCTGTCCTAAGATACATAATGAACAATTCTCAGGTTTAAAAAGACTCTTATCTGTGGTGAGCATTTGCCTGTGAACTAGAGTGGCATTCAGTTACAGTTGGAAAGGACATTCTGTCTAACAGCACTTTTGCTTTGTATAGTTTCTCTTTTCTCCACCAGTGGTGTGAACACTGGCAGCAGCCCTGATCCCTCTTCCGCTGGAGATATGCCCCAGGTATCTTTCCTGGGAAAGGGCTGGCGACATGGGTGTGCACAGCAGCCATAGCAGCAAGCTGTGTTACACAACATAGTGCTAGGCAGCTATGTGTATGGCTCTTATGTGTCTCCTCCAGCCTTTAAAGTGACTGGGTCATAAAAGGTGGGAAGTAGGAATAAGAGATTGGTGCAAGAACGTGGCCTTGCAGCACAGCACAGCCCTATCTCCAGTGCTGGCAGAAATTTAGGGTGCTTCCAGAGGGGTCAAAAGACTGCCACAAAAGGAGCATAGGAAACACAGGAGGGCTACAAATCTGTATACCTTGTAAATCCTAGCACAGTGAAATCCTAGTCTGGAAACACCTTTAATCTCAGGGAGTAGCCAGCCAGATGGTAACATTACTTTGGATTTATATAGCAATTTTCTGACAGTTCAATGCACTCCAGGTAGATCATCTTACTGATACTAGGAACAACCCTGTGTGAGTTGTTATCACATTATATCGACCCTATGTTGCAAAATAGTGTGCAAAGATGAGATGAACGCTTGATATTCATGGTTGAGGTAAATGACTCAGGTTTATCTGGTGAGTTCTTGGCTTTACACCTCTCAGTTTTAACTGTCACTCCAGTTCACAAATTGACAGAAAGGCTTATAAACGGGGCATGATTGAGATAACCACTTGATTTTCCACTGGCAGAATAAAGTTTGGGCATGTCAAATTGGGTTAACAGCCTTTCCTGACCTCCGTTTTCTTTATTGAGCTCTTTGTTTAGCACTTTACATGCACTTATCTAGCATATTGCATTAGAATGGTTCAAATAATGTTGATGTTACTTAGCCAGTTCTTGACTCACAGTAAATGGTAAATATTTTTGTAAAGTTAAACTTCATGGGACCGAATCCAAAGGATTTAGGATGCACTTGCTTTAGGATTTAGGATTCACTTGTAGAGTAGGACTACAAGTGAAATTCTCTCACATCATTTTCAAGGATTAACAAGGGTAAAGAAATCCTTATCTGCCAAAGGAAATCTTTCAATATTTGTTTTCATTTACATTAGTGTCTTTTAAAACATGTACTGCCAATTAGTTTCTTCATTGTAAATCTTCAGATCTTTTTAAACTTTGTAATTTTTCCATTTTTCTTCAATATTTATGGAGCAAGCCATTATACCACACACAATGTCAAGGGTAAGATTGTGATCACATTCTGTCTCAAAAAGACATTCTGTTTTGTGACATGTTTAAACCAACGCAAAACAGAAGCTGTATTTACACTGCTCAAGTAAAAAAAAGAAAAAATAAACATAGTGGAAGAACCACCAAATATAACACCCCCCGTTTTTGTTGCATTTTTAATGAAACGACTGAGCCCTAGGCCAGTAAATGCTTTCAAAACTCATGGCTTTCTGGCAAGCTGGAGTGAATGCTGACCATTCTTATACCCACCCCCCTCAGAATTATCTATGAAAAGTTATGTGGGCAGTGTGTGTGTGTGTGTGTGGGGGGAGATAGTCCATTTATTCATGTGCATGTTCAACAACCTGCTTTAGCATTGGATGATACTCAAATGGAAGTTGAATAGGGTGTTTCAGTTCAGCGCATTAAACACAGCATAATTGTTTTCTTCCAGCAAATTGCTAGAGGCATGGCTCCAGGGACTGTGCCATGAGTGGGCTGCAAAGGCACAAACATGCTTTTTTCCAGGAAAAAAATGTTACCATTCCGGCCAAATAAACATCTGAATAAAAATTTTAAGTCACTGTTAACTTGCTATTTTTGAAGGTTTTAAGAAAACTCCTAGTTTCCTTTAGCAGGACAATAAACATCATTAATTTATCACTAGAATCTTTAAAAAATACCAAAGAGTACAACACAGAAACACTCCTTTTTCACACCACAGAAGAGAGCTAATGTTCAAATAGTGGGGCTAGTCCATTTCCATAGAATGTGTTAGATAAGAAGCAAGTTGTCATCTGTGAGCAGTTTTCTCTGTGCAAGTTGGTAACATTCTAACAGATGTTAAGAGGCAGAGCACCCAGAGCAGGGCCTTCTCTGTGGTGGCGCCCCGCCTACGGAACGTGCTCCCCAGAGAGGTCCACCTGGCGCTGTCGTTATTTGTTTCTCGGTGCCAGGCCAAGGCCTTTTTATTCAAACGTTATTTTAATATGTTTTAATATTGAACTTTATTGTTGTATTTTATTAACTTGCAGCCAGAGTGGGTCGTCAGTTTATTTATGCTGTAAGTTGTCCAGGGATGCAAGTAATTGGACGGCATACCAATTTTATAAATAACAATAATAACAGTCACAGATTTGGGCATCATATTAACTTCAATTCCAAATGGGTGTTTGGGACTGAGATATATATGTTCATGATGAATGGGAGTTACCTTAGAGTCTGTAACCTATACTCTGAAATGCTTTTGTAAACATGCAGTGTTTTTATGTGTAAATTAATTTAAGCTCTAGAAAGACAGATTTATAGAACAGGGTAACTTGCCAGTTTATGCTAAATTTTAAAAATTTCCATTTAATTTTAAATTGAAGTGAGGATTTTGGGTAAGACTTTTTGAAAATATAAAAGTTCTGAAAATTATGTAAATATGTACAAATACAATAATCCTAATCATTCTAAATTTCTGAGAAAGAGTGAAAGGATGCTATTTCACAGGAAAAATAGATTTCCTATGCTTTGTCCATTTCTTTGATGGATTACATTGATCATTTTATCCTTGATCAAACTTTAGTAGCAGGTTTACCTTACATTGCTATGTAGCAGTAAAATTTACTGGTTTCAAAATCAGTGTGTTGAGATTTACATTCTGGTGAATTGGATTGTGTCTAATAAATTAAGGCTCCATCTAGGCAAGACAGAAATACTGTTCTTGGGTTATTTGTCTGCCCTGGTGAATGGTATTCCACCTCTCTCTAAAGAAACAGGTCTCACTCCCCCTAAACCAAACCTGATTCCAGGTGCTTGCTCTAACCTATAAAACCCTATATGGCTGGGATGTGCAATATTTGATGGAGTATATCTCCCATCCACAATTGACGAGTACAGTACAATTAATATCTGAGGCCTATCTTCAAGTCCAAACCCCAGGGAAGGCTCAGAGGGCACAAGGAGTGGGCCGTTTGGTGTGGCAGCCCCACTGCTGTGGAATCATCTCTCTACTTGGACCCACCTGGTGCCAACTTTGTCATCCTTTTGGCACAGAGTTGAGAGAACCCTCTCTTCCAAGACACTGAAAAATATCTGCAATGATCTAATGATTTGATCAGGGTATCAGTGTATTTTTTTCACATGTCTGCTCCATACTAAATACAGCTTTAGTTGTTAACTGTTTCATTTTTTTAAACTGTTTTTTACATTTTGTATTATGGGGAAAATAATTGTATAGGGTGCAGAGATTTTTGGGTGGAGGATTATGGTCCTGCTAGGAACTGTTATAAACCCACCTGAAAGCGTCAACTATTGGGTGAGATAGAACCGAAACAGATAAATCATCTCACTTTGGGTTCCTGCAACACGTTATCTGTGGGCTTGTCCCTGGGGACAGTCCTGCAATTTGCTAGTCCAGCCTAGGCTGTATGGCATGGGACAACTTGAATATAGTACACCAGGTCATGCAGAGTGCCCGCTCTCAGCCTGTTCTGGAGCTCACTTCAAAGTGCAGCCTTCAACTTTCAGATCCTTAATGATTTGAGACAAGGCTTTTAAAGATCCCACCTTCTGCACCTTAAAAGGTCCTAAAATCATCTTTCTTTAGAGGTCCTTCTCCATGTGTCCCTCAAGTAATATGCATCAAGTGGCCTCCGTGGAAAGGGTGTTTTTGGGGTGGCATCCCAGTTATTGAACGCTTTCTCCAGTCAGGCTCATCTGATGTTCCTTTTGATATCAGGCTTTGTTTTAGAGTTCTGAATATTTAATAGTTAACATTTGAACATTTAATATTGCTAATTTGCTGTAGTGTTTTTTTACTGAATTGTGGTTACATTTTAATGTTTGTTATTGTAAGCCAAATTTAGAATGTTTTTATGAGGTGGCATTTACAAACACTGTAAATAAATAGAAAGTGCTACAGTCTTTTAGGGAGGTGTTCTTTTAGCGGGCATTCTGTAACATGGCACCCTTATAATATTGCCTGACTGCATCTCACAAAAGAAAAATATTAAAGCATATGCCTTTCTTATGCAGATAATAATGCTTTTGCCATCCGCCATGAAAAAACCAACACGTGCATCAAAGTTAAAAACCGGGAGATAACCGCAGGAGACTGTCGAGAGACAAAAGAGACCTTATGGGCCTGGGTCTCCGAACATCGCCTTTTTAATTTGGGATCCCAAAAGTGCCTTGGACTAGATACCAAATCCCAGAATACCTTGAAAATTGTGGATTGTGACTCGGACCTTCTTACACTGTGGTGGCGATGTGTTGATGCCGCAATACTTACAGAATCTGAGAAGAAATTGACTTTAAAGAATGGAATTGTGTCTGTAAGCATTGAAGCTTCCGATATCTGGAGAAGAAGCAATTCCAGTGATTCTATTTGTAAACTTCCATACCATGGTATGTATTTTCTTTGTGTCATTTGTTTTATTGGGAGAAAGATGGGATTTCAACATGGGTTTCATTTAGTAAATGTAGGTGCTGTTCCTAGAGCAGTGAACATTACGGAGTGAGTGGCTGTCAGACAAAACTTGCAGAATCACACTGTTTGCACCTGGCTTAGTGTGGTGTCTGAAAGTGACCTACAAGGTTTTGTGGTTTGGTTTGGTTTTGGTCATTGACTTTTAAGGATGCTGAATTGACTAGTAGGTAATTGGTGGCCTGGTCTGGACATTATGAAAGCATACACTGCAATGGACTTCAGGCTCAGATACTTGACTCTTCCTCACATGTGAAGACACTGAAAGTTTCTCTGTTGGCCTTGAATAAATTGTAGTACTGGCCCAACTCAGGAAACTGTGGATAGTCTAACTGTACCCGTTTTCATGATTTGAGATCTTATTACTTTATTAAACCATGGTTTACAGGAAACAATTTCCCTAAGTTTGAACACAGTGGGAAATTGAAACTAACTCAGGTGCACCATGAAAGCATTCCATCTGTTATTCTGATGCACAGAGGAGTAGAAAGGAAGGGGAATCCATGAACTGAAGGTTCAGTGTGAATTATTCTCATGACTCAAAACAATAGCTTGTTCTAAGTTTTATAATTTAAAGTATAGTCCTAACGTATGTTTAAAAAGGAAAAGGTTCAGCAACTCTCAGCGTTCCCTAGACAACTTTACTCGCAGCATCTGGGGGATGCTGGGAGTTGTAGGGTTTTGTTTTGTTTGCTTATCTAAAAAGGGATAGGACCACACTATTAGAATAAAAGGGTTAGCACGAAATAGCCAGCATACTAGCAGGTTTAGATACCGGTTAAAACCCATGTAATTTTTTTCTCATTGGCTGGGAAACTGACTAGGCAATAATGTGTTTCAGTGCACAGAAAACCCTGCTGTACAGTTCTTACATGTTCTGTCCCCTCCCTGTTCTTAAAAAGATCAATAATTTTGCAGCAAGTTGTAGTTCTTCTCTTGCCATGTATGCTACTCATCCACCTTTAAAAGACATCTAGGCCAAGTGCTTCAAGTGCTCCTGGCAGGCAGGGCTCTCATCACCTAGACCTGGATAAAAGAATGCAGCCCCTCTCTCTGCAGGTGCTGCTTCTGCTAACTGTGGCAATCTTACACAAGTGTTCCCTATTATTAATTTCATGTCTGTACCACCCGTAGCTGAAGTTCTCTTGGTGGTTTACAACAAAGTATATAAACAATAAAATGTTATTCGGTAATTTGGAGGTAGGGGCTGAGGTTTCTTCAGTGAGGTTTCTCATTTTCATCTAACCCAAGTGAAGCATTTCCATCCTGAATCACTGCCTGTGCTTGATAATGGACTGGATAAGGGCCATGTGCCCATATTACCCTGATAATGCATCACTTGCACTGGCTCTGACCCAATATAAGGTGCTTGTTCTAACACCCAAGCCCCTAAACAGCTTTGGACCAGAATATCTGAAGGACTGCCTGCTCCCATATGTACCTACCTGGCCCCTAAAATAAGGCAAGGAGGCCCTTCTGAGGAAGCCATCCTCCAACAAGATAAGGAGGATGGCAAATGGAAGAGGGGCCTTCTAAGTTGCACCCCATCTATGGAACGTCCTTCCGGGAGCAGCTTGTCTGGTGCCATCTTTACAATCTTTCTGATGCCAGGAGAAAATGACTCTGTTGGCAAATTTGGCACCAGGCTGGCCATGGCAGGGAGGTTGTTCCAAAGATGGGGGCCACCACCAAAAAGGCTCCCCTCCCCAGTTGCCACCCTCTGAGCCTCTTGAGGGATTAGAACCCAGAGGAGTGTAGTGTCTGGGCAGTTGGGGCTGGGAGAGGTGCTCCAGCAGGGGTTGTGTCCCAAGCTGTGTAAGGCATTATAAGTTAGGACTAGCACCTTGCATTGGTACTGGCCTCATACAGGTAGCCAATGCAAGCGGGCCAGAACTGGTCTTCTGTGTTTGGGCCTCCAAGTCCCGGTTATTAAGCTGGTTGCCACATTCTGCACCGGCTGCAGCTTCTGAAACATCTTCAAGGACAGCCCCATGTAGAGTGTGTTGTAGTAAACTAATTTAGAGATTACCAGAGCATAGATTACAGAAGTCAGGCTATCCCTGTCCAGGTAGAGGCACAGATGGGCTGCCAGCCAGAGCTGGTAGAAAGCATTCCAGGCCACCAATGTCTCCTGAGCTTCAAGTGACAAAGATGGATTAATGAGTACCTCCAAACTACAATCAAGGAGCATTCCCAAGTACCTAGGTGCCATTCTGTGTCACACCACAGGCTGTATAAGGAATTAACAAAATACGTTGAGATACAAGTGCAATTTCATAAAACGTGAGAAATACTTGGCACACTGGTCATATACTGTCAGCTAACCATCTGTTGCGCGACTGAGGCAAAATACTTCAGGAATGCTTTTCAGTTGAATCTAAAGCTTGCCTCCTGTGGATGAAAAGGCTCCTCCTTCCTTCCAGAGATGGCTTCTGATCTGGCAGAATATCTCTGCTAGTGGGATGGAGAGGAGGCAATATTAGCCAACGTCCCCTCCAGCTGAAGTCCTCCGTCCCCCTTGAAAATCTGCTCTGGAGGATTGGTGGACCTTCTGGAATAGTTAGAGAAATGGTACGGAGGTCTGCAAGGGGATGGAGAATCTGCTTTCCATTCCTTTCCATGGAGAGAGTTGCGAGTGTCCTGAGCAGAACTCAGCTCAGGTGATGTCACCACTAGTTAAAGGAATCAGTCCTCTTGAACCATACCATCTTAATTTCATTCCGGCTCCATTTGCTAGCAAAACCTGCTCACAAGTTCTGGGCAAACTCTCAGTCCTCTTCATCGCTCTCCTCTTTTCCTTCTGCGTCAGGCTCCCTGCCTCCCGTCTGCCAGGCTGCCTAGTGAAGCTCCCTGCCCCATCCCCTTGCACACCCAGCTGTCTACCTCCCAAGTTGCCTCTGTTACTGCATACTCTGAACAGTGGCCAAGATCCACATTGGCTAGAAAGGTGCCTGGCATGGCTCTTCAGAAAGGCGGCCACGTCCAAACGCCTGACTTGAAGGCTTATTCCTCAGAGCCAGTAACTGTGGCAAGGGTGTCCCTGGAGATTTCTTGTACTGTGGTGGGAGCAACACAGTAGCGGCAGATTCTGCTGACAGGACTGGTGGGGAGATGAGCGGACAATTTGCTGCTTTGCCATCTTAATTCACAGGAAAGGTGGTCCTGCAACTCACTGTCTAATTCTGCAGTAGTTGGGTGCAGCCCTGCGTGCTTTGTATAATTGTAGGCATCACCCAACTGGAACTAGTAATCAAGGGGTTCTGTGTGGGGTGTTGGACTAGGATAAGCTAGGTTCAGCCATTCAGGCATGAAATGGGTTAGGTTCCCAGATAATGAGCCACTGGATTGCTTTAGCACCCTGGACATCTTCGGGTAGGACTGACTAAAAATGTAATAAAGGATTTGTTAATCCAGTGAATAAGTCAGATCCAGAGTAAATGATGACTTTATCATGACCAAGACAAATCCTGTTGATTTGTTATATGGTACTAAAGCATGCATAACCTAATTTGGATCCAACCCAATGTTAGTTTTTCAAAGCACATGCATTAAATCTGTTAATTTGCATTGTTACAACTTCAAAACATCAGTGTTTAAGAATAGTTGATTCACTCGATTGAACTCATCTTTTTTGACAAGTTGAATTTCCATTTCACATGTTAGCTTGTATTAGGTTTACCGATGAGGAGCTTGTAATCTGAGGAAATGTGGCTTGCACAAGGTCATGTGTGGCTGATCTAGAATTTCAAGTTAAGTGTCCCAGATCCGACTACAACTCTCCGTGCTCTGCTCCACATTTTAAAGAATTGCTCCTGGTAATAGGACTCAGTGGTAGTTCTTTTAATTAGAAGTTAATTACTGCTATAGTCCTGTACTCACTTACCTTAGAATAAGCCCACTGAACTCAAGAAAGTTACTTCAGTATTGTAAGATGTAGATTGCAAAACAGGAGGATAGGTCCTCGGGAATGACAGATGCTGCATGGAAGAAATAAACAAGCATGTCCCATTTTTAAATTACTACCATAATATATATCCTTTTGTTGTTATAGGCCATGCTTTATTTCTAGCAATACATGTCCTAGAAGAAAGGAACCAGGTAAATCTTGCCATGTAAAGCTAGAACAACTGGAAATGAGAATACTATAATGATTAAAGTTTCTGACCCCTTCCCCAGACTTCTGCATTTAGCACCCTTGAAGTATGCAGGTGTTATGGAGTCTTGCCAATTCCATTTTACCTAGGCATTCTCTATGACCGGCCTCACATAAAGTGCCTGTAGTTATACTACATCTTACAAGACATACTCTTTATGAATTTGTGGTTCTCACTGGGGAAAAACATTGAGCATGTCTGAACAAATAAATCAAGGCTGCCTGTGTCTTTCTCTCTTGTTGCTGCTGTGCAACTTGGTTGATGAAGTCCATGTTGCAAAGCATATTTAGTTTTCTGTTCTTCTGTAACTATAACTTAATACAAAAATGTGCTTTTCTGGCTGTTGTTTTCCTATTCTTTTCTTTTTTTGCGGGGGGGGGGAAGGGTTGTATTGTGTCTGTTAGCTAATAAGCCCATGAACAGGAATGTGCTTTTAAAAACTCAGTACAGTGTCTTAATTTAATGTAGAAATTCTTAATTTATAAATTAACAACTGTAATAGAATCCCAAAAGACGTGTTCATGGACTTGTGCCATGCAATAGGACGCATTCCCTGTACTACCCCAGAGTATTTGTATGTAGGCAAAATTGTTTGAGCCCCACTGTGGGAATCTGATGGGACTGTCAGGTTTATCATATAGACCTATTTTAATTACACACCTACAGTAAGTAAAGTTGTTGTTTCTTTTAAGTATGAACTAGGATAATAATGTTGAGTTACTATTCACTTACACATACAATTTCTGCAAAGCTCAATGGAAGGATATGCAGACTTGCTTTGCTTGACAAAGGAAAAAAACAGTCAAATTGACTGAAGCAGATGAAACTGTTAATTTTGTATTCCTGTTGAACTGGACTGAAACAACTGGAGAAGTTGATGTTCTTGAGAAACTTTTCACCAGCTAGACTGACATCCCTCTTTAAACTTAAATGCTTTGTGATCAGTTCCCATCTGTACCAGCAAGACAGCTTTTCAGTTTCAGTTTTAAATGGATATGTTGCCTGAATTACATTTTAATGCTTTGCTTTTTAAATTTGTTGTTGTTGTTGCAGAGAAGGAACATATAAGCCAAATAAAAAATACATATAAAAATATATTTTCACCAACCGAAGAACTTGCCTGGTTCATCCAGGATGTAAAGATTTTTGGCAAGCAGCTGGATTTTATATTTTCAAATCAACAATTGGTTTGATCAGCAACCGTCAGAGGATTCTTTCACTGAGTTGACACAGGCACTCTGAAACCTGAGGCTATCACATCACTTGGCAGAGCTGAATTTGAATGATTGCAAACCCTCCCTCTTCACATAATTTTATGACTCTGGCTGTATAGGTATCCTGACAACATTCAGAGAGCCTTTTATATCCCACACCCCCTACTAATCCGATTTTTATAACATCTTGTAACTTCTTTTTATAACATAGTACCACCTGATTGATGGTGGAGGCTCAAAAGCCTGAAAATTTTTGTGATCTATGAGTTAGCCTACTAAAAGTATTTCAGCATACAGTTTTTGAATACATGATATCCATGTGTGAATGGCATACAAACAGCCTCCTTGCATTAGAACTCTTTTCCCAGTTATGTCTTGATGTTTCCACTACAAAACCTGTAATGCAATCAACAATATGGTAGCACTTGTTTCAAAAGAATACATTATTTAGCATTACAACTGTGTTGAAAGCTAAACAACTGCTGTAGGGAGGAAGATCAGATAAACAGTGTAGTCCTGGAATTACTGCCCTTAAAAATATTAAGATAATGTGCTTTGAGAGTGATTAATGTTTTCAAACCTAAAATCAGTTTCCTTTTCCTTGAAAGCAAGAAGAATTTGTTTACCAAGATTTCCATAGCTTAGTGTTCCACCAGTGTTCCCAGAGACTTCTGTTTTGGTTCCAACTTCTCCTTTGCTGTTCTTCTTCTTATAGTTTATCATTTATATTAAAATTCCTTATTGGCAGTTGGGATTGCTTCGAAGCAAAGAGAACTTCTAGCTATTTCCATGTTTGTTTCCTATAAATTCCATGGGGCTGCATGTGGGGCCCTGAGACATTCCTAGGAAATGAAGATCATGGCGAGCTGATAGTTTCCTCCAGTGTGCCCATTTTGTGGTGGTGCCCAGAATAGCTTTTCAAATTGCTAAATGCGCCCGAATAGGTTGCCTAACTCACTCTAGCTTGGATGCGTCCTCTCAGGAAGGCCTGCTTCCAGGCTTGTGGCAATTTCTCCATAATGCTTCCCACCTAGATACCTGAAGGGACATATCATAGCAGAGGTCGAGCACTGCAATACCAGATGAGGACTAAGGCATATCAGTTTCAGGTCCAGTAATTTCTGCTGCTACTATGAGTAATTATGCCTTTGCAGAAGCATTATATTCATTGGCAGCTCTGTTAGATCATACCAGTTAAAACCTGAAAATATGTTTTGCCAGGAACATGATTGGGTGGACTCAAAGCGACTGGCATTGATAAGGGAGATCAGTCAAGCTGAAGAAAATTGTTAGTCTCTTTTTCAAGTCCATAAACAACTTGTTCTAATCCAGTTTAATAGGAATGCAAAACTGTCTGGCATGCCAGTTTTACTTGTTTTGTGAAGTATAGAAAGGCTCTCCTTGAATGGATTTTTGCAGAAAATATATGTGGAATTTTATGACAACTCAGCACGGCTTATTCCAGTTTGAGGACCATTCAAGAATTCTGTATGGTGTAATCTTTAGCTTGATCAAATCTTACTTCTTAATACATTAATTCAGTTAAAATGTTTAGAAGCCACCTTTAAGGATAAATGAACTCACAAGGCAGCTTTCAAGGTATCCACCAGAGACAATAACATTTCTATGATATAAACCAGCAAGAATGATAAAAACAAAACTATTCAGCCCACGAAATACAGAAATCCAGTAAATCATTGGGATTGTAATAATCAGCATTCCAACAAACTCCATCTCAGAAAAACCTATGTTGAACCCCACTGGGGGCATTTTGAACCCCACCTAGCAATAGATTCAGCACTATGCCATTTATCGTAAAACCCTATTCTTAGTCCCTTGGTTTTGGAATATACATTTGTGCTTCTCACAGAATACAGAGGAAACAACACAAAAACCATTCTGTCCAATTGATCCATTGATCAATCTCTTGCAATCCAGCTATGTCTGCATAACACAGAAGGACAAAAGGTGAGGTCTTTCCCACCATGTCATGTTGTTCTACAGTTATACAAACCCCATCGTTGAAGGCTTGAAGTTGCTGTTAATTTCTTACTTCCAAATGACCTGTATTGGTTGATTGATATATATTCTACATGCTAAATACTTCTCTGGCCTTTTCTCTGTAGTAATTTATACAAGGGATGGGAATTCTAATGGAAAGCCGTGTGAGTTCCCTTTCCTGATGAATAAGACATGGCATCATGACTGCATACGCAATGGAATGTTCGAGGATGGTCTGTGGTGTTCCACAACGTCCAATTTTGATACTGGTAGAAAATGGGGTTTCTGCTTAAAACCAGGCAAGTAGCATTCCTGTATAAAACAACATCTTGAAAAATTTATTTTACTTCAGTGTGTCTTGTTTATTTTTACACTTCATGGGCAGAAATTGTATTAAGCTCTTGTGTTGTATATCTGTACTTCTGTTTTTGTGTTCTATGTTATAAATTAGAAAGAGGATTTTAATTGTTTAATTATGGAGCCAACCAAATAATAAGGATTGTAAATGCTTAAAATAAATAAAATGTTCCAGTGTTGGTGCAGAACATATGAGGAATCAATGCTGTGATGTAGGACGTGATTCACTTGTATTCTATGTATTTTCACCTGGGTTTTCACTAGTGGGATTTGGGGACAGAAAGCCCACTTGTTACCCTGACCATTGGAACATGCAAGCAGACATCACAAGAAATGACTGTGTACCCCTTTCTTAGTCTCCACTTGTTTTACATGTGCATGGAACAGGAGGATGCTGGGTAGGGAGTCCATGTCCAGATGCACATGGACTTCTTGTTTGCTGCACTGCTTTGGACTACTGTCCATACACTATATGTCTGTATCATTCTCAAGTCAATGCCATTTTATTGAGGGCAAAACACAAATCTACTGAGTGCTTGTGGCACTCAGTGCTGCCTGCATGGGACTTAGGTTTTAATTATTCTTTTGCTTTCACCAGAGGATGGTTGTCAAAATACATGGGAGCATGATGCAGATTCTGGAAGCTGCTACCAGGTAAATACACAGGGTCCCCTTTCTTGGAAAGAAGCATATATCTCATGCCAGAGGCAAGGAGGAGATTTGCTGAGCATCACCAGTGCATCTGAGCTACACTACATTCAAGGTAGGTTCATTTGTGTACAGTGAATTCTAGAAGAAGCAGTTATTAACATAGGAGACATAAAGATCTTTGACATGAGCAGTAGTTTTGAGGTAATTTTCTAACTACCAGCTCTCATACCCTGAAAGAGAGAATGTCTTCTGTACAGCAGAAGCTCTCTTTTCTCTACACCTGAGCTATTCAAAATCCCTGCTACTCAAGTTTATTTCATAACACAGAAGGCAAAGTTGTCCATGAGGTTTTCTGAACCAGGAAAGGTTCTTAGTTTTCCCCTCCTTTTTTCTGTCACTATATTGTTAACTGTTGTGTACATACTTGCTGTGGTTCTTCAACTGTGCTGAATTTCAGAGTATGGCTAATCAAGTATTTCTTGCCCTTAGTAGTTGGGGAATATCAAATCTATTTGTGTAATTGCATAACAAGCTCTCAGGATCAACCAGGGTAATACGGGGTATCCATGAATAAGCTCTCCCATGAGGTATCTCTCTCTCTCTCTCTCTGTATGCAGGGAAAAGTTGGTTTGGGAAAGTTGGGGGTGGGATATTGCATTAATTTACCTACCCTTTACCATTTTTCCTATCCAGCATTCCCTCAACTCTTATTGGTCACACAGAAGAAAACATACTGGGATGTGATTTAGATAGGAAAGATGATGCAGTAGAAAACAATACTTCCCTTGCATTATTTCCCCAACTCAGTTCTTCCTTCTCCATGAAACTGCACAATGTTGCATCAATGTTTAGTGTTAGGAAAATAAGATCCTCTTCCCAGATTCTCCCGCTGTCCTCCCATGCGGCTACATGGAGAAGTTCCCATTTTAGATTAACCACAAATTACTGTGCCACTGTACCCCAAACAGTGGTAAGCCACAACTTACCATTAGGTGAAGAAAACTAGCTTCATCTGCTATGGTTTAAAGGTGGCTTGGATTTGAACAATGCAGAGTTAAGACTAAGCAGACTTTGTCTAGGCTGTGGTTAATCTAAAATGGAATGAAAAGCTTCAAAACTCTTCCATGAGGTTGTTCCAGAGCAGAGTATGTGTGATCTTAGGGCTTGCTGTGACTTATTCTCATTATACTAAACTGTGATGTCTGGACAAAGTCATTAACTACTTCAATTTTTAAAAATCAGTTAGGGGAACAAAACACCAGGAGATTTATGGAACAGGATTTCCTTCAATATCTCTAGCTGAGTCTTGTCCTATAGCTATTAAGTTTCAGTTGTGAGGATTCTGCATGATCCTCTCTGACGAAGAGGTTCAGGGAGAGTTCTGCACAGAGTACCTTAAAAGAAGTCAGTATTACTTAGTAAATAAAGTGCTAGACTTTGGCCTAGCAGTGTGAGTTCTAAAGTTCCTATTCAGACATTTTTAGCAACTTGGAACAAATTACTATATCTCAGCCACAGTTCTTCATTAAGAAAATGAAAAGTATGAAAGATAAATCATGTATAAAAAGTCAATAATGCAAAGCTTCAGAATTCATTTTTTTTCTTTTTTTGGTCTCCCTTTCTGGATGGCTACTTCTGAACCTCATTAAATGTTGTTCAGATTTGTTCCCAGGTGAATATTCCTACATATCCAAACTGCCCCTTGCTCCAGTTCATTCATGTAGATCAAGGTATATCTTAGCTTTCTACAGAATTGTGTTGAAGCTTGAATTAAAAATAATCTGTTGCATATAGAAACATTCTGTGTAATCCATGTTATGCAAGGATTAAGAAAGGATTTGCATGAGCAGTTCTGGTTTTATTTTCTTCTGGGTGGTATTCTTCTTGGGCACAGGGCCAAGCAGGTTAAATGTGCTCATTTTCAGTTAACTTAATCTATATATAACATAATCAGCTGCTTTTCAAAAAGCACTTCACAGATTCAGATAAGCCCCAAAAGTACAGAGATTTACCCTTGGCATACTTGCCAGAAAGTGGATCTTTGACTATTATGGCAGTTTCAGGTTCCTCCCCCCCGCCTTTTGTAATCATAATTCTGCAACTTGCAAGGTTCACTTCCTTACACTGCAGTCTGTGCACATCTGCTCCAAGTAAGCCCCACTGAGTTCCATGGAACTTGCTCCCATGAATGTGTGAATGTGTACTAGGAGGGTAACCTTACTTTCTTGCCTTCATATATTTTATCCCTAGAGAAAGTGCAGGCTTTTCTCAACAACTACTGTGACAATAGTGACGCAGCGTGCAGCATTTAATGACACCACCATCAAGAGACCATAGGATTGTTCCCTTAGTGTCTTTTTTCTCTAAGCAAAAGTACATCCCATTATGTGGTAGTGGGATTGCTAGAGCTGGACTTAGGATAATCAAAATATATTGAATTTCTTACCTTAGGATAGTAAGGCAAATTCTACAGTATGAAAGACAGCAATATTTTATCAAGGATATAATGTTTTGCTTTCTTCACCATGTGTAAACTTAGAATAGCTGTATTTCTGATGTTTTGCGATGATGGGGTAGAAGTTGCAGCTCTGGAGCTATAGACCATTGCTGACCATGGCCAACAAGAATGAAAACTAATAGTTGCCATCTGTGCCCTAGCACTAGTGATGAGAACTTTACTCTAGTGTAAACCAATGCTAGTGCAAGGTGCCTAGCACTTGCAAAGGCAGTGGGGAAAAGTGACTTGCCGCTGAAATTCAGTGGCAAACATTGCCTTTGCAAGTACTAGTTACGTTGTGCAAGTGTTGCTTTGCAGTAGCACAATATCATTAGCACTAATGCTGGAGCATAGCATTCCTTTTAAAGGATATTAATTTGCCACTAAGCTCAATAAGCTTAGCATATGGACTTGCCCTTCATGCAGATTTATAGGGGCATTATTAGATTCCAAGTCAGAATTAACCTTGTTAAAAAGAACTTACATTTTAATACAAAAAAGTTATTAAGCAGTAACTTTTCAAAACAACCATAAAAGTTATCAGCTTTTCTACCATCATATTACAGATCATGCAGATCTCGAAAAGAATCCGTCTCCATAATTTCAATGCTGCTTTCTACAGGAAGCAACTGCTTAGGTCAGCGTTGTGCTTCTTGGCAGAGAAATGCTCACCTGCATATAAGTAATATGGAAATTCAAAATGCAGCATATATTTCTATTGGTCAGAAAAGGGTAAAAAATCCAGTATTATGCAACAACTTGAACAAATACATGTGATGTGTCTAGCCATGCTGTGTCATGCCCGTTTGCAGTGTTCTTTGTTTTAAACAGATCTGAATTGGCACCCCAAATATACTTGTAGCATCACAGGCATTGCTAGTATTTTGAAAATATTTAAGTTCTCAAAATGATGTCCTCACTTATCACTGGTGATTTCACAGGCACTGTCCAATAAATTCATTTATTGTTTGAACACATTCTACACAGCATTTATAACACCTGTGGGAACAGTGCCTGCATTTTCCCATGCTGTTGTATTGCAGCTCAGATTCTAATCATAATCATAATATCCCAGGTAAGGAAAAGCTACACTGAAAGATGCTGTTTGGATTCAGGGCAGCAGTTGAGTCACAAGTATGATGTTGTTGCTTGAACACCTATAATTATATCAACATCTGATATTTTTTTAACCCTCTAGCTAAAGATGACATTGCAGACATGTTTTGGATTGGATTAAACCAACTGGATAATTTTGGAGGCTGGCAGTGGTCAGACCATACGCCATTGAACTTCCTTAGCTGGAGTCCAGGTAAACGCACCTGTCGGTTAGTCAGTGTGATCTTATGCATGTGTACTCAGAAGTAAGTTCGACTGCGTTCAGTTGGGCTTACTCTCTGGTATGTGTACACAGGTTTGCAGCCTTATTAAATATTTTAATAGCACACTATCAAGAATATTATATTAAAACTTCCATGAAGTTTGTGACCATTTTTAAAAGGAGGAAGGAACAACAATGCACACGTCGGTTCTTCCAAGTCCTGTAATTATGCAGACTCTGATTTCTTATTCACTACTCTAAATACTAATTTTTATTCTTCTGCAGAGATGAAGGATTCATCCCCTCTGGATGGAACTGCGTGTGCAATTATGGATGCCAACAAGGGTGACTGGAAGAGTTATGCTTGTGAGACGGCACTTCCTTATGTCTGCAAGAAACAATTCAACAGCACTGAGTCAGAGCTCCCAGGTAAATCAGGATCGGTTTGTGGTTGCAGCTGCCTCTCACTATTAAACCACTGTCATCTTCTTCAGGCATACTTAGTTATGAAATTCTGTTTGCAATAAAAATAGCATTGCAAAATGTTCTCGGCAAAGACCCAAACCCATACCAAATATTCATCACAGTAGAATATAATGAGATGCAAAGGGTGAGAAAAGAGTGCAGAAGTTCAGTTTTTGCAGAAACCAAGTCTGGAAAGAGTTTAAGGGATTTTCACCATCACCCAAGAGTGGGACCATAATTACCAGTACTTGAAAAGTTTAGGCAAGTTTGCTCCCTAGAAGTGTGTGTGGGATTGCAGTGTGCACATTTACCTAGGAGTAAGTCTGACTGAACTCAGTGAAACCTCCTTTTTATTAAATACATGTAGGATCAGACAGCATGAATATCTCTTGGGCTGGGTTTCATTATTTGTATTAATGCAAGGTAGGAAGCTAATTGGAGAGTGGTAGCATTTTAAAATAAAATGTACATTCTTGTCAGCATTGGTATGAAGGGACAGAAGACCAAAGACAGAAAATCGGATTGAAGCTTCATGGGTAATTATGTGCCAATGGCAAGAGTGGGGTGGGAATCATCTCCTGTTCTTCTGTTCCGTGCACCAAAACCCTTCAGTCCACACACTTCAGCCTGCATGGGCTTCTTTCCAATCTTGGAAAATGCAGAAGTGGAGGTGGCAGAGAATGTACTGCACTTACATTCCAAGATGTGATGTTAGCATGATTTATTCTGCACTACTTTGATTTATATTTCTGAAAAGCATTTCAATGTGACTGCAAAATTGAGTGGGAGAATCTTTGCAGAAGGATGCTGCCTTATACCAGGTCAAACTGTCTCTCTCATCTAGCCAGGTATTGTCTACTCTGATTGGTAGCAGCTCTCTAGTTTCAGGCACGTCTTTAATGGCTCTTTTAACTGGAGATGCCAAGGTTCAAACCTGAGATATTCTGAATGCAAAACATGTACTCTGCCACTGAGCTACAGCTCCTCCATAGTGTATGGTCAGGTTGTGCCATGTTAGTTGCACGTTAGTTCTGTTCTGTGCTTTTAAGAGGTTGGGACTTTTACCATCACCTCCCAGTGTATATTGACCAGCAAATAATTCACTTATTCTCTTTATTCCCAGGAGTTCAAAACTATGAAGAGACCCAGTGTGACTCTAACTGGTATCCTCACAATGGATTTTGCTATATGCTAATGAACGCTTCCGCTTCCTGGAAAGATGCATATCACTCATGCAGTGCGAGCAGTAGTAGCTTAATCAGCATAAATTCCTTAGCAGATGTGGAGTTACTTGTTACACAAATCCATAATGGTAAGTTTGGCTAAACATAGCCGAGAATGATCTACAGTATTCAGCCTAAGCACCTCTCTCAATTTAAGGATAAGTAATGTAATGGAAATTAGCTTTCGATTAGTTATTATTTCCCATTTGTCACAGTTTCAAGAATAAACAAATACATAATTCAGCCTGGGTTAAATGCACTGTGTGTCGTGCCTGACGGCTCGGGAGAGACGTCTACTCATGAGGAAGAGACAGGAGCCAACAGTGAGAGTTTGGCAATGGACCAAGGAGACTTATATTTGAGAACCAGTGCTCAGACAGCCCATATACAGCCTGGCTCTCAGGCTACTGAGCAAGAAACCTCTCCACCACCTCATCCCTCGGCCCCTGAGCATACAACCCCCCGCAGGCTGATGGGGAAGCTCCTGAAGGAGTAGCTTCCTCTGATTCTAGCTCTGGGCTGCCTGAGGAAGGTGCCCCCCCCCCCAGCTCCTAGCTCTGAAACTGCTGAACAGAGTTCAGGAGGGCAAAAGACATGACGGAGAGTTTGGCACATGCCCAAAACAGGAGAGCCTTAATGCGACAGACCCAATTACGACAACGGGACAGGGGTCTGCCACACCCTCGGGCGGAAAGATGAGACAGGAAGGTTTGATGCCACATGTTGCTTTTGAAGAGATAGGGAGCTCGTTAGTGGAGCTTATCAGTTACATCGTAAATTTTGTAGTGAGTAGCAATAAAAGTTTTTAGCTGATATATGGTCTGCTGTATGAATTAATTGAAGCGTGAGTTACCTCATGACACTGTGGTGGCTACATCCTTTTAAATGTACTGTAAGAAGTCTTAGGAACTTCCACTCAGTTCTGGGAGAAAAATGTGTTCTTGTTCTGATTACATGACTAATCATGGACTCAAAGAATAGTTGAAAGAGGCCAATAAACCCATCAAGTTCACCTCCCTACTTAATGTATAACCACAAGTTAAAGCATCCCTGACCTATTGGCTGTCCATTGTTTCTAAGTGCCTTGTCATTCCATTGTCTGTATTCTTTTTTAATTGCTTGCTTGCATTTCTGAATATAGAAACAAAAGATAAAGTATGGACAGGGTTTATCAATGAGGAAGTTCCAGCCTTGTTTAAGTGGTCAGATGGCTCCGACGTGGTTTTTACCTACTGGGATCAAAATGAGCCAAAAATTCCTTCCAACAGCACTCCTAACTGTGTTGCCTACTCAGGAAAGGTAAGGAACGTCTATATTCTATAATTAAATGTTCAAAGTGCCTATCCCATTTCAGAGCAGGGAATAAAATTCATAAATTGCCTTATATTGTGCTTTTGTGTATGTGTATAGCTTGTTTAGTTTTGGAGGGGGTTATTATCGCATGTTTACTAGGAAATAAGACCCTCTGACTTCAGTGGAACTTTCTCCCATGCAAATATGCATAGGAGTAAGCATTAAATATCCAGTTTCTACAGCTGTAGTTCATGTTAATGGACCTTAGAACAAGAAAATGACAGACCTTAGAACAAATACACAGGGCCTATCATGTCTTCTCAGTCGCTCACAGCTTTCTGTAAGAGGAAACATACACAGCCATCTCTCACCTTTTGTGGGACACCAGCTTTCACACCTGCTGATTGGTCTCTCCAAGGCATGGTAGATAAATGGGAGGTGCCAAGGTGCATAAGCAACAGTGATTAATGGGGGGTTTAGAAGGTGAGAAGGCATTGAGGAAGGTGGGAATCCCTCCTTTGAGGAGAAGGACATGGGAAAAGCTGAGAATTGGCTAAATCTGCCTTTATTCCAGTATTGAAGAAGTGTGTTTATATGCAACATAAAAAGAATGAGACTTGAGGTGTCTAACAAAGACAACCCCGCTTTTTCCTCTTGTTTATAGTGGGGCCGATGGAACGTTCTACATTGTGATGATAAACTCAAATACGTGTGCATGAAAAAAGGAAAGGTTTTGGATAAACCAAAACCTGTTAAGGATTGTCCTACAGATGGGGTAAGGCAATAGCAACAATTCTATTTTTAATTAATCTTGGTGATCTTATTTAACATAATTTGCTACCGTTTGCTCAACATGTTTGCCATTTCACATTTCATATTCAGTAATAATAAACACAGAAAATAAAATGGAATTATTTACAATTCTTATACTAAATAAAAGAGTAAACACCTGTATTGTGCCTAGTGGCTATTTTAATGTCTCAGGGGATGATCCTGTACGTGTCTATCCTGACATAACTATGGATAAGTTGTGTGCTAGTGCATGCAGCCTGTCCACTCCCCCTTTTCTCCTTCACTCCTACAAGTGCATGAAATTGAGCAGCAAAGAAGATCTTACTGTGCCACCTGAACCCAGAATTTTCATTTTTTGGTCCCAGGCAAGGTAGAATTGTAAGCTAGCAACAAACCATGTTGTGACAGGAGGAAGAAATGCATGCCTTATTCAAAGTAAGCCAGGAATCCTGGTTTAGCATTATGTGTGAATGTGGTAAGGGAATTGGGCATGCTGCATTTATCTAAAAGTAAAAGATTATCATTCTCCAAACTAGGAATGGAAGAAGCATGGAAATTTTTGTTACAAAGTCGAAGAGAATGAAGTCTCATTTGGAAAATCATGCAATCTCACAATAGGGAACAGGTATTGTGTAGTTTTCACTTTGAATGAATAAAATATAATTGGTGGGCAAGAGATAAGTCTAATTTGCTAACTCTTATGTACTTCTTAAATATATGAATGTGGAAAATACATACACTATATCCCTGTGAAGCAAAGTGTTCATTTCCCTCAAGTAAGATGTATTTGCACATTTGATATGGGTAATTACTCCTTAATCTGTAACTTTTGACTCTTACAGATTTGAACAAGAATTCATAAACAGTCTGATTAGAAAGTATAGCAGAGTTGAAGAAAAGTACTTCTGGACTGGCTTGCAAGATATCAAATCTTCAGGAGAATATAGCTGGGGAAGTGTTGATGGAACTATTGAAATGTTGACATATGCAAACTGGGGCAGATTTGAACCAGGTAAAATCTTGAAATTGGTGTGTGGCTACGTGTTTTGGAAAGTAGTTTTGTACAATGTTCGGTTTCTGAAAATAAGTATAGACAATGCTGAAAGTTTTTAAAATCAACATTCTAGCTCTGCTTGGAGGATGTGTGGCTATGTCGAGTGGAAAATACCTTGGAAAGTGGGAAGTCAAGAACTGCAAAACATTTAAAGCTTACTCTATTTGCAAGAAATACATTGGACCAAAAAGGAAACCAGACGTACCACCCAAAGTCACTGACCCCTGCCCTGAAGGGTGGCACAGTGGATCAGGTCTTGTTTGTTATAAGGTAGTATATCATTCCTATTAAAGTTCCTAATTGATCTAGTGTAATTTCATGAGAACATGTGTGTGTGTGTGTTAACAGTATCCATATTGTACTGTGTTGGTTTGTATTAAAGCCCGTAGAATATCTGGATATTTTTCTTTTTTCCTGGTCAAAAGTTTCATTACAGCATGTTATTTCATAACATGATTGCAGTAACTGATCAGTTTCTTTCTAAAATTATATTAATTTATTCAGTGAATGATCAGGCTCTGAGCAGACTATTTGGGACCCTGAGTTACCATTCTGTGCATGGAAAATCCTCTGTTTTCAGAAGGTCATTGATCCAGCTCCTGCTGGTTTGTGCAGAGGAAAGCATGTTTTACTCATTGCTGATTACTCTTGCTGCCCACAGTGAAGCTTCCCACATAGTTCCAGAGGACCCTCAATCGTCTGGAACAAATTTCCAGGGTACTGTAAGAGTGAGTCAGACAAAAAATGCCTTCTCCCTTTCCACCAGTGGAGTAAAGCTAAAATAATGCTCACAGCAGCTTAGTACCCAAACCAAAAAAATGTAAGATGTATTCTTGGCTAACTGTGTGTGTGTGTGTTTGATCAAGAAAGAATAAAATTAAATGCTTACACAGAAGCAGTATGAGTGAACAACAGACCATCAAGAGACTCAGTGTGATTGGACGGCCTAAAAATATCCCAAATAAATAAATCAAAGAATTAAAAGAGAATGCTCAAAATATAAAATTGATAAAGGATTGAGTCTGATGTTTTTATTTATTTGATTTATATGCACCCAGTTAGTCCTTAGGTTCTGTGGGTAGCTTACAATGTTTCGTTTCCTTTTATAAAGTTCTTTCATAAGGAAAGAGTGCTGAGAACCAGAACGTGGGAAGAAGCAGAGAGATTTTGTGAGGCTCTTGGAGGACATCTTCCTAGTTTTAGCCACGTGGATGAAATGAGGGAGCTCCATACCACATTGAGAGAAATTATCAGGTAATATTCTTGAGATCCTGCTGGTATTGTGCTGCAAGTCAGTCGATGAATCTGTCTGCAAGCTTGGATGTCCTGCAACTTTCTTTTTAAGGTTGATGAAATAGTTCACATGACAACCCACTCTGTAAACAAGCTATGCGGGATGAGTTGTTTTCTGTACTTTCTGTGGGTTGTCTTAGCCTCTGTCCCCTCCAGTCCTCTGGCTGGTACCCCAGGGTCCTGCACTGCAGAACCTGTTTCTTTTCTCACAGATCCCCACGTGGCTGCCAGGGACTTTGCCAGTCCACCTGTGCCCAAGCAGCATGTTGGAATGACTGTCATTGGCTCTGACTTGTTTTTTTCTCTAAGATTCTGTGCTGGCTGCTGGGTTCTCCCTCTTTCTTTCTGCTGCTCCACTTCTTTGTATTAGGGTTTTATGTTTTGCTTTTCTCTCTTTCAAACTCCAGCCAGTCAGAAATGTGCTTTTTGTTGATTTCTGGTGAAAACAGAATTCATTAGGGATTCAGCTAAAAAAGTGCGGAATGGAAAAAAGGATTAGTCATCTTCAAAGCATAAAATAGTTTGCTGTTTAAAGTATGCTGTTTAAAGTGGCAGTTAAGTGGCAAATGGCAATGAAAATAGAAAAACACAGTTTAGCTATTTGCAGTAAAACTGTGGGGCTTTACTGTGTTATTCCAAAGTGGTAAACAGTAAACAAATAAAACAAATGAAAGTAAAAACAGTATGTTAAAAACATGGTAACATTATAACTATGGCTGGCCTGCTTCCCAGAGCAAGGATGTCTTCCGCGGGCACCCAAAATAGCGTGCTGTGGGGCCTGCCACACCTCCTGAGTGAATGGGGCTGTTCTGCAGGTGGGCTCCAGTTGGTCCGTGGCTCTTTGCGTGGTGCCTGCAAAGGAATGTCATCTGAGGACTTCGGTGACCAGGCAGGTCGGTAAGGGAGGAGGCATGCCTGGTCCCAAGCCTTGCTGTTATTGCTAGAAAACGGATCAACAGGAGGAGCTCTATTTTAATGACCTGGCTCTCAGAATAGGGCAACCCACAGTGGCTGATCAGCCAGGTGAGCGGTTGCGTCCTGCAACCCTAGTACAACCATACGGACAGCCCGTGACTTGCTGGGCAGTTCATAACCACATTGGCTTCCTGTGAGTCAAAGCCCACCAGGACACCTTCACTGGAAGTGGCTGAGAAAGGCCAAAGAGCCACCTGGCAGGAGTGGCAGAACCCGCTGCCGTTCTTCACAGTCTCACTAGTGCCACTCCCATCCTCCCTCTTCTCAGCCCTGCTCTTGAAAACCTGGAAGCATGGATAGTGGAGAATGTCAAGGCCTGTTTGTAATTTGTTTCACCGTTATTTTCAGTGCTCCACAACTGCACAAGAGGGAATGTGTCATTTCCCCTTAGTTTTACTGACATAAAATTTGCACAATTTCCCCCTTTGTGGTATTGTTTTGCCCTGAGCTTTCCACAACGTCCTTCCTCTTCCTTTTACAGCCTTGCTATGAGATTTGCATATGCCTCCCAGTCCAGGAGCGTGTAGCCCATGTCTGTGTGTCACACTGGAGCTAGCAGTGGAGGCTGGTGAGGGAGAGCAACAAGCTCGACGGATGGTGGTAGCCAAAAGCAACTGGCAGCTGTAGGGGAAATGGCACTTGGTGGGTGGGTGTCCTTGTTTCAGCAGAACATGAAGGAACTTTAAAAAATGTGTTCAGTAGCAAAGAAAACCCAACCTGGAGGCCCAGTTTACAAGATTGTTGAGCAGAGCAGGAGATGGATGTCTTAGTCATGGAGAGGTAGTCTTGTAACAGAGTGCAAGAACTTAAGAGAAAAATGTTGGCAAGCATGTGAATGTGTTCCTAAGGGCTCAGAAAATGAATTCCATTTGGTGATCTGATGGAAGTGGATTTCTCTTAATAGTTAGCAGGCCTACCAGATGAATTGCAGAAAAGTCTCGGACCAAGTACATGAGGAGTTTTTATGCAGAGCCACCTGAAAAACATACCAGAGTCTGTAGGAGGACTGAGGGGGATGGAAACATGCCATGGGAAACCACAGAGCTCATGATTGTCCATTGGAGTTAGCAAATGAACAAACAATCCATGCGGTCTTATTCTCAAAGTGGCATAGCATGGCATGAAAACCTGCTTAGAATATCTTAAAAGTTAATGCTTCTTATTTTTAATCAATTCTACATCTAAGTACTGTGTGCATGGTAAGGGGGTGGGACTGCAGTGCATCACCTCATGTTGAGGCTTGTAGGTTCTGCTTCCGAAGAGAGACAAACTTGCCTCGAGTCCACCACATGTATTCCAAATGCATGCCACCTTTCTGCTTCAGTGCTGAAATACAGATTCTGGCTTCCTATGGAAATGTCCATTTGAACACAAAAATGGCTGGCCCAGAGGGCATCTTGGCAGACAATACATATTCCCCACCATACTGAAAATTCAGAAATCTGCAGAGGCAATTGCTTTATAAGCTGACTGTGATAAAATACACAGCTTTAGAGTAATTGTGTTGAAATATAGCTTTGTACCGAAATGTTCTCTTTTTTCAGTGATGACAGATGGGTCTGGGTTGGGCTAAATAAGAGGAATCCAGAGTCACCAGGATCATGGCAGTGGAGTGACGATAAGCCGGTAAGTTGACAACAGTAAAGGAAGATCAGATCCTAACTGGGAGAATGTAGGTGGATGTGGAAGAAATCACTTGATTCAGAAGTGATCTAGTCCTTGCTTGTGGAAGGGCATCAAGAAACATGGAAGTTGCTGTCCACAAGAACTGCTGCACTTCTTACACCAGAAGAACCAGTTCCACAGAACACATTCCGCTTTGCTCTGTAAAATCAATAGGGAACCCTCAAGTTATGACACCTTGTATATTCATAGGAGTACATATGAAGCTCCAGATGGTAATGAGCTAACTTTTAAAGTTAACTTTTAACTTTAACTAGTGCTAAGTAAATATCAGAATGTGGCCTTTCACTTCCATAAAGGCCTATGTTAGTATGCATTTTTTGAAAGACTTTTTTGGTGCAATCCACCAAAGCACAACTTCACTAAGAGCCATTACCGGGTGGGAACTGCCTGCTAGCCCCCATTTGAGATGCTTACACTCTGTAGTACTGCAGGTATTGTTGCTACAACTTGCTGGTTCATATGAATTAAATGCAATTAGGTAATATGTTGCGCAACTGTCTCTTTCCTTTGTTTAGGTGTCTACTGTCGTCATGTCCCCTGAGTTTAGAGAAGATGACTATGACACTAGAGACTGTGCAGCTGTCAAGGTGCATTTAAACTGTTCTGATCACCAAAGCTTTCTTGGTAAAAGGGTGGAATACAAATCAAATAACTAAATAAGGCTATCCTATATGTGCTTAACTTAGCAGTGAGTCCAGCTGAAATCTGTGGGGCTTACTTTTGAGTAGGCATGCATAGGATTGTGCTGTAACTTTTACATAAAATTGTGCTACATTTTGTTACATTAATTCAGTTGCTATATTAATTGGCTGATAAACTTGGTCAACATGAGGTGCCATTTTTGGTTTGCTGTTCAGTAAAAACAAGGCACTTTTGGTTTACTAGTAAGTCCTAAGTGAGTTCTCCCAAGTCATCCTGTTACCCTGGGCAAGCAGCTGTGGCTTAACAGACCCTTCCTAAGTGGGTGGCAGGATGCGAGGTTTGGCTAGAGCAGGGGTCTCAAACTCGCGGCCCGTGGGCCACTTGCTGGGACAGGGGGGGCACGGGGGAGGGGCCCTGCGGCCTTCAAAGCGCCGGCTGTGCTGGGGCCGGCCATGGGATGAGCGGCCCACCACCACCGCGGTGGAGGGATACGTGATGCGGCCCAGCCTCACCCAGACTCTCCTTCCAGCGGCCCCCAGGTCAGTTGAGTTTGAGACCCCTGGGCTAGACGTTCCACCAATTTCAAAGCCCTAATAGTTTGCAAAAGCCAAGGTAGAAGGGAGGCATGTGAAAAGCCAGATCTTACCCTTCTGTGTTGCCTATGATTCTCTGTTGTTTCCCCACCTGCTCCCCTCCCCCCCCCAGTGAGTTCCAGTGGGGGGAAGTCAGTTGTGCCAGCTCAAGGCTGGAGCTTCTGAGTGAATGAATAGAATTTGGCTCCAGTTGAACACCACTTTGTAGGACCTGGTGCCAGCAGAATCAGTACTGGCAGGATTGCTATATTTGCTGAGCTCTTCACAGGCTGATCCAGAGGAACAGATAGTCTACCCCGCCACCAGTTGAGCAGCATCTCTGGACCCTCCTTGGATGGATGGCAAAAGGGTTTTGGATTGCTCAGCCAAGTGCACTGTCAAATAAAAATTTAAAATTACGCAGCATTCATCAAATGAGTTTATAGATTTGAAAAATGCAGCAACAGTGGCTCTTTTGCAGTAGGTTGTTTTTCATTTTTGTATTTGAATGGCAGCATCCTCTTTTTCTCCATCAGTATTTTATTTCTAAAAACTTGAAAGCAAAAAGATCAGTGTTAACAATGCAAAGTAATTGCACAAACAAATGGCATTTGATAACCAAATGCACAGCCTTGATCAGGCATCACTGTGCTCCCGCACACTTTTAAGGATTGTGGCCGTGTCACATAGCTCTGTCCCAGCCCACCACCTGCTGAAGCACACATGTTCTTGTGTCGCATGTTATCGCCTTCAAGCTGCAGTCCTGCATGTATTATTGGAAGGCGGTTCCATTGGACACATAATTCTTATGCACAGGCCACTAATTAGTTGTACATTTTATCTTTTAAAGCACACAGGAGATAAATGGGATTTATTAAGAGCTGACTTAGGCATTTAGACGCTTCTTTAGGAGTATACTCCACTGAGCACAGTGGAATTTAATTGTCCATAAACGTGCATGATATTACAGCATGTGTGCAGGAAAATATACTGAATACCAATGCTACATATTTTCATCATGTTTATCTTCCTGTTGAGCAGACTCTTAGAGCAATGCGACGAGCAATGTGGTCATTTCACCTTTTTGGAGACAGAGAAGAGGATTTCTATTTAAAACCATTCCACTGTGGTGCAAAGCTTGAATGGGTGTGCCAGATTTCTAAAGGTAAATTTCAGTTGCAAACGTATTGTACAGCTCTGTCCTATGGATGTTCATTTAGAAGTTGAGTGCCACTGTATTCGGTATAGGTCCTGAATATAGCACACACTGTGGGGTTGGGGTAGGAAATGTTTTCACCTTCATTTTGTTATGTCTGCCAACACAAGCTGCCTACCCAGATTTCTGCAATCTGAGACACAGAATTTAATAAAGATTTCTTTCAAACCAGAGTTCTTTTCATCCAAGATTGAAGGCTTTCTTCTTTCTTTTTTATAGTGATGATTATAAAGGATGCATAAATCAGTTTTTGAATATTCACTGCTCAATTTTTATTGGCTAGAGAATTTTGTCTAAAAATTGCTCTCATACTTCCTATTCCATGTGACCACATTCATCAGGAGGAGAAGCCCCATCAGTAGGAAGAGGGAGGCAACTGCAGCCAGCGGCAGAATTTGGGCACCTTTGAGGGCAGCTGTTCATATATTGTTAGTGTGAGGAAAATATGCTGATTGAGTTAGCCACTTTATGCAGTAAAAGCAGCGTTTGAGGCCAGTGTTTCCAAACAATAAAATCCATGCTGGGTTGGCAAACCAGCCTTTACTGAAGTTGCACAGCAGCTACTCACAACCGGTTTTTCTCAGCCCTGCCTGAAGATGCTGAGGATTAGATCTGGGACCAGCGGCATACGAAGTATCCTGCTGAGCCTAAGTGCCTTCTCCTGGGCCAGCAGAATTTAGGAAAATAAAATGCACAGCATGATGCTACTGTGCTCTTTTCTGAGAGTTCCAACTGCTCCTTTGACTCCCAACTGCAAGGCCAAGGGAACCTGAACTGTGATGACATACATCACATAGCTTGATTTTATCCTTGCAACAGCAGCCCTTTGGGGTAGGTTGAACTGAGTCTGCGACTGGCCGAGCGTTACCCAGTGAGCGCCATGGCCAGGCGGGTACTAGAACCTGGATCTAACACTCTTAACCACCACACCAAGTCCTAGGCTTTGTCCAAGTCTTTCCAAGAGCTTCTTGGTATTTTTGACCAAGTAAAGCTGGATTTGCAGGGTGTGACAAAATCACTATATACTCTTGATTTAATTTTCTTTTAAATTATTGTTTTGCCCATGCTTAAGAGATGTATATTTACCACACTGCTTGTGCATTTCTGATAAAGAGACAAAGCAATTCCACACATTGTTTAACAAAGCTCTTGCGCATTTCTCTCTGCCCTTTCCGTTGTGACCAAGGCAAAATCAGCAGGCCCAATGACAATTCCTTCTTCTGTTCTCCACAGGTATTACTCCAGAGATACCAGAGTGGTATAAACCAGGTGAGTTTTCCCACATTAAGGTGGTGTCCACACATGCAACTGAAAAGTGCCTTAGATCTCAAATGAAATCTCTGACAGCTGGGCCTGGGCGCTTTGCTTTGCACCCTTGCATGCAGCTTGCAAGCAGAGGGAACTGTTGACTTGATCTCTGCTACACTGCAGCACCACTGCTTTAGACGGCCCGACAGTATACTTTAGCTTTCCACTGCTAGTGACACGAGGAACTAATAAGGTTGCACGAGGCTTTATCTGATGGCTTACTCTGGTATGAAGCCACAGTTTGAGAAATGGCGCACTCAGTTGTGAGCTGCTGGCTCCTTGCTCTGTACCCAGCTGAACCATCTGCTTAACTCCAGACCAACAGTCTCAGCAGGGACTTCGTTTAAGGGGATTTATAATCAAAGAGCAGCATGAACACATCACACATATCTAATATAATATATTTTGCAATATAATGTGTAATATATTACTTTATGAATGATCTCTTTCGTAGCACTAGCAGGAATTCTGTACTGAATATAATATGGAATATATATTTGCCCAGCAACCAATAGCTAACTGAAATTTGGAACAATCTTACACAGTTTTGTAAAGAAACTTGGCTCTGCCCACGAACATTTTCAGGGAGAGTGCTAGTACAGGCAGTGAGCAAGTGTGTCCGAAGTCATAATTGATTCATGGCTTGCAAGCTTATGGGGGCACTTGCATTTGCTGTAATGGAACGCGGGAAGGTGATATCTCAGGTATGTGGAACTCGAGTTGTTTATAAATTGAGCCCATCATGCCAGTCATTTGGAACACGTGCTTTCCAAAAGTATTGCTCATAGAATTACCGTCGTGGACCTTGATCCACATAGGAACATAAGCATGTGCCTTTTCTGTGCAGACTGGCTAGACTCCTTCAACTCATTCTTCCCCTCCAGGATTTATGTGCACTGACTGGAATCTGATCAGTCGCTGGAATCAGTGCCCTGTGTAGTTCTTTGATCGACCTCATGGCAGAACGGGGTTGTTGGGACACGCAAGGCTATGCCGCCCTCGTGGCATGCCTATACTTGGGCATGCCAGCTGGGGAACTGGAGAGATTACTGTGCGAAAAAGCCCTGAATATCACACGCAGTGGCTCAGGGCTGCATTGAACACCTTGGGGCGTGTGCAGGTCATGATGCTTGCTATATGTACGGCTGCACTTTTAGATGCTATTGATTTACTTGGTGTGATTGTTACAAGGCATTAACCACTATTTGTTACACGTTCCAGAGTGGCAAAGTTTTGGGGGTTTGTGTATGCATGTAATTTTTATTGAATATAAATGCCTGTCTATGCCTGTTGTGTTTTTTGTTTTTTTGTAGATGAAGTTGGAATTCATGGGCCAGCACTGATTATTGATGGGTCTGAATTCTGGTTTGTGCCGGAAAAGCACCTGAGCTATCAAGAAGCATCTGCATTCTGCTCGAAGAATGACAGTGACTTGGCTTCTGTCACCTCGTTCACAGCACTGACAGGAATTTTGAACAGAATAGCAAATGTAATTCCTTACTTATTATGGATAGCTTTTATTGTGAATCATATCTATCCCGAAATAATGAAGTCTGTCTGCTTAGGAAGATGGGTAAGAAGTATGATACCCAGTGGTGGGAACAGAACCAAGGTTTTCCTCTATTCTGGCTTGACCATCTTCTACAGTTTTGTCTGTAGTTAACAAGGGTGCTTAGAGGTTAAACCCTTGAATGCGTGGTTCACGTAGATTAGAGCCATGTTTGATTGAAACCCATTAAGATTAGTCTTGTAGGAACATCCATCTTTCCAAAGTGCAGGAAAAACAGTTAACAGGGCTTGAGACTCTTACGATCTGGAGTGCAGGAGGAAGCCCATTTCAAGAAAGTCGAGGCTTCCTAAGCACCACATGAGGGTCTTGGCCTGATTCCCATTTGAGCAAGCAGTGGTCAAAGAGCACCAACTGTCTTTGCGAATGAATTGCCGCCACGCAGAGGCTTCTAATCAGCAGGCTGTAGTTTTGCTGCAGGGAAATCTTGCACTGCAATTCAAAGATGAAAATTAAAATGGCTTCATGCTTTGAGCCCCAATATATTACTGAGAAGCCTGGATTGGTGGTGGGATGTGATCATAAATGATCTAACTATGCAGAAGGTTTTCACTTTGTTACACTTGCTTTGCTTTGCACTGTAACTGTACTGAAAGATATTTGGTCGTCCAGGTTTAAGTCCACATCTCCTTTTGCTTTTGCAGTTATCAGATCAGAAGCAGAATTGGTGGCTGAGATACACACCTTCTACAAGTCGATTTCATTCGCTGTATGTAGACCCATCTATCATTATCATTATATTATCATACTGCATTTCTTCCCTGTTTTTTTTCCCTTTTACAGGGAATCCAAAGTGGCTTACAAAGTTCTCCTCCCCTCCATTTATTCTCACAACAACAACCCTGTGAGGTAAGCTTGACTGAAAATTGGTGCCTGGCCCATAATGATCTAGTAATGTGAACAAGCTGCAGCACTAGGCTAGATGTTGGAGCTAAGAGTTTCAAGATTTATTCATCATCTGAAATTTGATACCACCTTCCACAGGAAATTTCCACAGGAGTTTCACAGATATTTAAAAACAAAAAACCAGTGGATTAGATGCACAATCTGCTTGGGTCACAAGCACTTCTGAAAATTTGTGGAAGTGTCCTTGGCATCGATACAAACTGATTGCAATGTAAGGCTTGCCAAGGGGCAAGTGCCTCAACGGAATATCTGTGGCAGTGTGGTGTGGTGGTTAAAGTGTTGGACTGGAACACCGGAGATCTGGGTTCTAATCTACACTTGGCCATGAATCTCAGTGTGTGACTTTGGACCAGTCACTGACATTCAGCTTCATCTACCTCACAGGGTCAATTTAAAAACAAACTGGAGAGGAGAATTATGTGAACCATCTTGGGTCCCTTGAAGGAAAAAGGTGAGTAACAAATTTAATTAATTAATAATCTTAGTGCTGATTAGGATTGCGTGCCAGCCCCTCTTCTTTATCCCAAAGCAAATCAGGAATTGCATGGACAGAATTTTTAGAATAAGCAATAAGTAAAGAGTCCCCAGATTGGAACTGCAGCAGGGCCAAAGTGCTCAAGGCAGAAAGTAACAGAAACCTAACAATTGAGGAACAATCACTGGGTTCAGTAGCTGCAGAAAAAGATGCTATCTCCATATCTCTGTTCTTCCAGCAAACCTGTTCTGCGTAATATAACAGATGCCAGATAAAGAAGCCAGCATAGCTCGCTTGTTACTTAGTCGTCTTGTCTTTCAATAACAACTGAAGGCTACTTTTAAAATACTTGTTTTCTTTGTTGTGTCTAGTTCTGCGTTATTTTCATACTACCATGAACGACACTTCAGGAATTGTTGGCATGTTTCTTATCAAACCTGGTTTAGAGGTAAGGTGTTTATTTTTAAAACAGGTCCTTTACAACCCTTAAGAGTTTTTTCTTTTTGGGAACAGTTTATTGTTCCCTATTAAATCTTTTTGTTTCGTTCAGCCACAGAGACTTTCGTGGTTTTTAAAAAATATATACAGAGACAGAACATTGCTTCAAATATTAAAGGCAATAAATATAGACTGGCAGGGCTTGTTTGTAATCTTAGAGATGGTCCTGCATTCAGAGTTCATGCAGTCTGTAGAAGTCAGTAGGACTTCTGCAGCTTTTATAACATTTCCTAACAGCACAGATAGCCAAGAAACAACTGGACTAGAGGCTCTGCAGGTGGCTGGCACAGCCTGCGTGCTCTGCGTGGTGGGTGCATCGCCAGTGTTCAGAATGCTCCCCTCTGTGTCCTGCAAGCCCGTCAAGCCAGCCGCCTCCTTCTAATGCCACTCCCATGCCAGTCAGGGTGCAAAGGAAAGGACTTGGCTGAGGCTTGCAGGACCTGACCCAAGGGTGGGGAATAGATTATGGGACAATATATACAGTATATGACCCAAGTGTGTGCGCATGTGCGTGTGTACATACTGAACTTGACCCCAAGGGATTTTCTTGATTACGGGAGATAACCAGCTTCCATATAGCCTGAGGTGCCCAATCCTGCCTAATCTTGGAAGCTAAGCAGGGTCAGGCCTGGTTGGTATTTGGATGGGAGTCTTGATTCCTGCATTCAGCAGGAGGTTGCGGCCGATGGCCTTCTAGGCCCCTTCCGACTGTATGGCTCTGTGAACTCCTTTCTTCAGGGGAATAGGGCGCACCAAGGCAGCATAACTTCTGTCACCAGATTGGGCATAGCTGTAGGCTGGAATTTATCTTTCCATGGTAACGTATTTCCTGACAGCATATTTCCAGGGTGGTTCTTCATGGTCTGTGTGCATCACATATATGGGGTTTGTGTCCGTGGGGATCTTGCGTTGGAACTCTTCTGAGCTGAGATCTTAGGCAGGAAGTCGGCCCGACTCCTCCAAAGCATGTCCAGAGGGCAGGACTTAAGAGACACTTACTTTGCCTCAGTCTGTCTTCGACTGCTGCAGCAGCATTGGGAGCCTTCTGTACTAAATCACGTCTTTGATGATGGAGCTGTGTATTTTTTTATTTTTACTCTTCCTAGTCTTTCTATCTACTGCTTCATAGCTTACCACTTTTTAACATTTCCCTTTATTTTTTGTGAGAGTGCTCTCTGATTTTGCAGTGTCTTCTAACAATAGCTTATGGCTCTTCGGGTCCCTCTCAGGGGTGAGAATTCCTGCTGCCTGCTGACTCCATTTCAGTTAATCCTATTTCCTGTTCTTTCATCCTGTTCAGTTTCTGTTAATTGAAGACTTGCTTTATCATCCCTTCAAATTTATTTGGCAGCATTGTCTGTGTTCAATATGTTTTGCTTCCATCTGTTGACTTGGACACTTCTAGTGAGACTGAAGTACTATATCCCTGCCGGTTTCCTGGCCAATTCCTTCCTGGAGCCTCTCTGTAGTTTTGTCTGCCTTAATGCCCAAGCCTTTCAAACTGCTGGCTTTGTGTGATCCCAGGTTGTTCACATGCAAGGTACGTTTGCACATTGCCATAACCTCCAGACATCGAGTGAGGTGCCTTCCGGACCAGCCTGAGAATTGTGGTCCTCCACTGGGCCAGGCAGCATGTAGGACAGATCCAACTTTCCTACCTAAAGTTTTGACACATTTTCATTTGAACCAAGCTTCCACTCTTCCCATCTTCTTGCCAAATGCAATCATAGCTCCATAGTGTTCTTCCTTCACAGGAGCGCAATGGATTCTATCCTACCTTCATGGGCCTGCTGTGTTTCAAAAGGTTCTGATACTTACTTTGTCAGTTACAGTGGCAAAAATAAGGGTGCTTTGATATTGAAGACCATCAGATTGGATCTCTGAAATGATCAGGCTCCAGTACATTCTGACTTGGCTCTCACTGTTGCCTCAGGCCCATTGTGTACCCGGTTGTTTCCCCCAGTTGAGAGGTGTTCTTCTTTAAAACCTATGCAAGGCCTCTGCCTGCTCATCGTCTGCAGCCTTTATATTAAGTGGTGCTGCTTCAGTGTTTAGACTAGCAGGGACGCTGCTTGCACTTGAACCCTTCTCCTTGGGTAAGCCAGCTGGCTTATCACCCTTCTGCCTGATGCACAGGGATTGTGAAGAAGGACACGTTGCTTACCTGTAACTATTGTTCTTTCGATGGTCCTTGTGCAGCCACACAGTCCGTCTTCTTACTCTGCTACAAGTACTTTGGGAAGTTTCTCACTTGCTTCCCTCAGTTTTTTTGGTGCTGCTATTTGAGGGAAACATTTGGAACATCACCCTCGAGGCACATGCTGCAGGAGATAGCATGAGCTTCCTGTCTAAATGTTTCAGCTCTAGGACATTCCAGCCAAGTCTGCATGGGTGTACAGCCCATGTTTTTGACTACACAGTAAACACCTCAAAGAGCTACAGTTTGAGGAGAGCAGCTCGCCCTTTCAAGCAGCAAGAAGCATTTCCCAACACTGTGACTAAAGTTTTTTAAACTGGAGATAATGTGAGTTGAACCAACAACTGTCTGCTGGCAAAGTGTGAGTCCTGCTTTTGAGCTCAAGGTTCTCTCTTGTTAAGTGTGAACAGGACCTCAAACGAATCAGTTCTGATGCAAAGTGTTGTAACCCCCCTCATAATCGGACACGCAGCCAGGGCATGGCTCGTCACGGGTAAAAAGCATGGTCAAGGTGTCCTGTTCGCGTGAGAACAAGGACAAGAACAAGGATGTGCACGCTACGCAAGGCTGACAACAAAGCAGGCTACGCTCCAGCATCACCGCAGACGTTACACCCTTGTACCCTCGCTCGCTTGCTTTAGCATGATAAATGTGCAAATGGGGCTTGGTAGCTTTCCCCTATTGTTCGCTGTTATTCAAGCATAAGTGTAAAAGAGTATAAAAGCAATGTCTTCCCTCTGCTCGAGACCACACTCCAATGAGTGCTTGGTCCCTGCAGGAAATAAACTGCTTCTCTCGAAAATTCCAGCTGGTCTCTGGTCTCATCCGTAAAACCGCGGGACACAACACAAAGATATTAACATTATGGTTTTACTTGTCTGTTTATGGTTCCTGCAGACAACACCATAGATTGCAGTGCCAAGCTCCCTTTCATCTGTGAGAAATACAACACATCGCTGTTGGAGGCACACGATCCGAATTTTCAAGCACCTCAGAGAAAGTGCCCGGAAAACTGGTTCGTTTTCCAGGATCAGGTAAAAATAAATAAGTATCCTTATCCCTTTATTTTTCAGACCATGTGATATCTATTAGAAAACTTTTAATATATCTTCTGATGTTAAGTCTCCAAATCAGTTTGATGGGTATTTGCAAGGTCATAGAGTGACCCTGAATTGTAACAACTTGTTTTTTGTAAGGATCTGCCCGATCCTGGATTGATGTTGTGCTTTGTCAGCTACACCTTAAACTAAGCATCAAAGAATTCTCACCGTAATCAGTTCACTATATGTTGCTTTAAGAAAAATACTCCTCTTTCAGTGTTTTCAATTGGTGCCACCTAAGGATCTAACGTTTAGAAAAGCGAGTGAATATTGCCATTCGTATAATGGGTTCCTTCCTTCAATCAAAAACCAAGCTGAACAAGGTAAGATGCTAGATTCCATGCTTCTTAGTAAGTATGGTTTAATCTAGAAAACTAGGCATTACATTGATCTCTGAATGTTTCTGGAGATAGGCGAGACATCAGGATTCTACAGATTTTCTAGCACCTGCTGTGGAAATAAGGGTAAATGGTGCTCTTTCCCCTGCCCTCTTGAACCAACTGGATCTTTTCTTAATATGCCAATATAGATATTTATCTCAGACATGTTTTGTTTATTCATATATATATATATATTACTTGGTTTCTCAACCCTGGATAAATTGAAGCTAAATTCAACCCTGAAGCTTACACTAGAAACAGAGTCAAAAGGGGCCTCCTGGGCCATCTAGTCTGACCCCTGGCTCCAGCTAGCTCCACTAATGACATGCCTACCATGTGCATGTGCACTACTATTGAAAAGTAGTGTGCATGTGAGGTTTGCTTGTGCTTCTAAATCTGGGATGGTTAAACTGCACATGAAAGTTTCTGCTCAGTGCAGCAAAATAGAAGACTGCTTGTTTCAGGCAAGAGTGAAAGGAACTGAATTGCCACTGATAAGAGTTTTTAACACACAATCCAATTTTACAGTTGTTATATTCTGCATCCTCAAAACAAACCCCGTTCTGAATAGTGAGAGACTATTTTTTTTCCATTTCATTACCTTGTGTTGCTCACACTTTTTCTTTCTCACTACACCTGTGTTCACATGAGTGTGAGTGTGTGTGTATGTGAGAGAGAGAGAGAGAATATAACTTTGCCCACTGAAGATATAGCTGATGGAATTGATTCTGCTTCATAATAAATTGCTATGTGACTTTACATTTTGTTCATTGAAAGAAAATGATTTTTTTAGCTTACACCAGTGAACCAGATTGGAAACATTTGTTTTTTAACACCCTAATTAACTCTGTCTGCAGGACAGAGTGGATTGCTCAACCCCCAGTAAGTAATGGCATGTGCCAGCTGCCATTTTGAATATGCAACTCTTGATTGGTGTAATTAGAGAATTGTCATGTTTTGTGGACCCAGCTGCTGTGGGTAACACAACCCTTACATCACCCTCTGTTTGTGGTATGGTTATGTGAAGGTGGTTTAACCCTCAAATAGCTCACAGTGACCAGGTTTGCATGATACGCAATTGAGAATTTCATATTCAAAATGATAATGTATCTCATTTTGGATTAACAAGCCATGGTGAGCCTGATATACAAACCAGGCCATTGTGTCTGAACCAAGAATGTCTCAACACACTCTGCTTCTTTGTGGTTTCTGTGACTCACAGAAATGGGTTACATGTTTGCACAAAACAGACTTTTAGAACATGCCAAAGCTAAATACAATTTTATGTGAGAGTTTCCCTGTCATGCAGCTTTGATTCCTGTCTGTCTCCCAGTTTGTTTTCACTCACCGCAGCAATTAGCATTTGGAACGCTATCTCACCTCTCCATTCTACCGTCCTCTTCTGACATGGTGAACAGAGTTTTCTTCCTCCATTTTCTTTTCATCTTCTCCTATTGTCTTTTAGTTTTTTTCTCCTTCTTCCTGTATTTGGGTTCCCACTTCAAAGTGCACAGCCTCAAAGGCTTTCTTCAAAATGGCACCTGCGTGTCAGAAAGATACCATTAACGGACAGGCACCGCAGCTGCCTTCTTGGAAAGGGCTGCTGTACAGACTGCTGGCTTTTGCAAAGCAGGTCAGGAGAAGGCAGTTTGCACGCCTAAAGGCCCTGCTGTGGGGCCAGGCTCTCAAGCCGCAGACCCGGGCTCAGGGAGCTGGCTTCTGCATCCTGCTTCAGCAGGCATTTACCATGACGCAGCGCCTTCTCTCGGCTTCTTCCTGTACACACTGTGGAGAGTGCTTCAGGGCAGCCATCCCTGGTGTCAGGAGAACTGGGTCCTGCTGTACCAACAGTTTCAGCCAACCTTTTCTCTATACCTGGAGATGTCAACACCAACAACTTTCTGTCGTCATCTGAGACCGTTGTAGATTTTTGAATTCAAAAATACCCTCCTTCTTGGCAATCCTCCATTCTGCTCACCCAGCTTGGGTTTAAATAGATGAAACCATGACCCCTTTAAGCAAGGACTCCATTAAAAAATTCGCCTTGCTCAAACAACCCCTGGTATTTTGCAGCAATGCTTAAAGTAAAGCAATACTCAGTCTTTGGGGTGTAGACCACTGCACCCACCCCCCAATTTTAGGATAACTACACTCCTTTCTATAGTTTTCTTCTTTTTGGAGGATACTTGTCCTCATGTCACTAACTTCCACATTACTGTACATCCTGCTTCTCTAGCTTTACTCAGCTTTCCCCTGAACAGCAAACTATTCCAATTCAAGATTCTCCCTTTTGGGTTAACCATAGCCCCAAGAGAGTTCATGAAATGTATGGTAATAATGGCAGGACAGTTGAGACTTCAGTGGATCAATCCATCAGTCAATCAGGTTCATTGTTGCTTATTTTCTTGATTGCCTTAGCACCAACAGGAGCATGGCCTTTCCGTAAGAACATGGAATTTCTTAGCCTACCACCCAAGAAAGAAACATTCCATCCCATTCCCTCTCAGAGTCAGCAGTTCATAAGGACACTTCTTGGCTTCATTTGAGCCTTTACCCACCCACCACAGGACAGAGCAGACCTCTCACTTGGGAACCAGTAGCTACCCACCAATTCAATGCCTTCTTGAGCTCATAGCCAATACCACCTGTGTAGCTCTGTTAGCTCATCTCTTGCAAGAGGTCACTTCACTCGGGTCATATGAATCCTGGTTCTGTCAGATGTTCTCTACACCGCTGGATGTTTCCAACACACCTCTTATGGAGCACAACTTTCAGGTCTTCTGTGCTGAACGAGGCACAGGATGATGGCACTCAGTGCTCATTGATAAGTTTAAGAAGAACTATACCCATGTACCCCAGTGTTGGGCTGTTATTCCCATAATCCCCAACTATTGGTTGCACCGGTTTCTGGAAGCTGCAGTCCAACAACTGGCTAGAATTGAGAACCTCTGCATTACTGGCTAGAATTGAGAGCCTTTGCATTACATGGGCTAGTCTTGATTCTGGCAGACTCCGGTTTAACCCCAACACAGCTAGGTACTCCTCTACGTACTCCATTTTGGTCAAGTAGCTGTCTCTGTAATAAAATGGGCAAAATGTGTGATTTACTAGATAGGATAGTTTTAGAGTAAATGAGGAAAAGAGTAAAACACATGGCCCATTTGTAAATTGTAATATTTATCTATTTATAAAATTTGTATGTCATCCAATTACTAACGTCTCTGGATGGCTAACAGCATAAATAGATTGACGACCCACTCTGGCTGCAAGTTAATAAAATACAATAATAAAATTCAATATTAAAACATATTAAAATATTGATTAAATAAAAAAGTCTTAACCTGGCACCGAAAAACATATAATGACCGCACCAGGCAGACCTCTCTGGGGAGTGCATTCCATAGTCGGGGCGCCACCGCAGAGAAGGCCCTCCTCTGGGTACTCTGTCTCCTAACATCTTTCACAGAGGGTTCCCGGAGGAGGGCTTCTGCTGCCGATCTCAGTATTAACGCCACCATGCTTGCAAATGATAGAAGGGGTATCAGATACAGGGGTATGTAGCAGCACTGGCAGTGACGAACAAGCCAGATAGAAACATAATGGCATATATGTTGTAGAGATGGGAGGTGGGTATTGTGTGAAGAAGGAGCAGTTCAGAGCATCTAGTCTGCCACTGTCTGTTCTTGCAACTTTGCAAATTCAGACTCTTGGGGGTTGTACTTGGCAGCTCAATGACAGTGCTGACCCAGTGCACAGCTGCTGTGAAAAAGACAAACTCCATGCAAGGCATAATTAAGAAAGGAATTGAAAATAAAACTGACAGTATCCTGCTGCCATTACACAAATCTGTGGTGTCACTCCACTTAGAATGCTGTTCTGGTCACCACACCTTTAGCAAAGGATATTTTAGGTTTGGGAAGGTTATCAGAAAAGCAACTAAAACGATTGAGCAGTTGGAGTAACTCCCCTATGAGGAAAGATTACAACAGCTGAGATTGTTTAGTATAGAAGAAAGGGGAGTAAGGGGAAACGTGATAGAGGCGTACAGAATTAGGTACAGAGAAAAGAAAGGAGACGACATTTTTCTCCCTCTTCCGTAAGGGTGGAACTCAGGGTTACCCTATGAAGCCAATCAGTGGCGATTCAGGACAGATAAAAGGAACTACTTCACATGGTGCATAATGAAACTGTGGAATTCACTTCCATGAGATTTAATAATGGCTACCAATTTAGACAGCTTTAAAAGGGAATTGGACCAAAGCACGGAGGAGAAGCTATCAGTGGCTGTACGCTACCTCCAGTATTAAAGGCAGTATGCCTGTGTGCTGCTGGGGAATGTGGGCAGAAGGGTGCTCTGCTCCTCTTTTCCTTTTCTTATTTTCAAAAGGGTGCTCTTGCACTTGTATTGCACTTGTGGGATCCTGTGTGTAGCTGGTTGGCTGCTATGTGAACAGAACAGAGTGCTGCTCTGAATGCGCCCTTGGTTTGATCCGGCAGGACTCTTGCATAAAGACTAGAGAAGCTCTTTGGGTGTATTTGCTGGGCACTGATAGAAACTGGCTTTTTTAGCAAATCCAAGTCAGATCTCCAAAGAATCTAAAGTGAGGATGGAGAACCTTAAGCTCACAGGTGAAATCAAGCCCTTCTGGCTTTCCAGTTCATCCTTTCAAGGTTCTCCAGAGGATCATGTTCCCTTTACCCAATGGCCAGTCATTCATTGACTTTCTAGTGTTTACACATTTTCCCCATGCTAAAAAGTGGAAATGTGTCTCCTAAGCATGAGAAGTCAAAATATGTCAGAATGCTTGTTATCTGGACCCCACATTTTGACCTGATCTTCTCCTCAACTAATTGTGGCCCTCATGCTGAGAGAAGTTTCTCACCTCTGATCTAAGGGTTGGAGTAAAAGATGAAGAAAGCCCTCTAAGCAAATTCAGAATTTCCTGCCATCGGTAGCTACAGACTGGTTTACTAGTATTGCACTAATTGCAGTTCGTAGACAAGGTGATTTGCAGCTGAAGGAAATGCAGTTGGCATAAGCGAAGGATGAATTGTTTTACATATGCAAACAGATTGTAGAATGTCTCTTCCGGCTGCCTGATTCTAAAACACAAATATTTCTCTTTCACCCAACAGATTTTATAACATCCTTGCTTCCTCATAAACCCCCAAATATTTGGATTGGTTTGCACTTTCGGGTTCACACACGTGAAAACAAGTGGGAAGATGGCAGTCCACTAAAATATAGCAATTTCCACCCGTTACTTCAAGGAAGGATAAGAAAGGTTCAGCTCGATGTAAGTTGTTGAGATTGTTCTTTTCATGTAGACTTCATGATAATTCCTGATAATTCATGAAGTTGGTTAAGGTAGAAAAGGACTACCAGTGTAGGGTAGGGAAAGAATTGTGTGTCCCACAAAAGAGAGAAGAAAGTAAAATCTGTCAAGGCTTCCTAAGTATTTGGTCTGTAGCTGAGTGCCTTCCTTGAGAGCTGGGATGGGCAGGGCAAAGCCCATGGACTCCTTGGCCCTTTTGTGCCACAGCATCCTTTCAGATTGAAGCAGCCCATCTGTGCCACTTGCTGCTGCCCAGTTGTGTCAGCACATTCAGCAGATAAGGCTGCGATATTCCCCTTCCGGGGGAATGTGGTCCTTTGACCCCTGGAAGTATGCCCTCCCGTTTTGGCTTGTACAGAAAGCCAAAATCCAGAATAATGCCACTGGGCAGAGTTTTCTTGAATTAAATGGAGTATAATTGTTATATTCAAACAAATAATTATATAGCATAAAGAAATATAATATTTTTAAAAGTGCATAATAATGACTGAGAGAAAAAAAATCTATTTACAGTCCTGTGGGTTGCACCATTGAGGATCATAACCTCTGAAACCTGGAGGCTTACAAATATGCAGTGCATAGTGGGAGGAGCAGTATAAACACTGCAGGCCATCTAGTTGAAACGCATTGGAGCAGGAGGGAAGGAGGCTGGGATATTGCCAGGATACCTCATATCATGGCAGACCCAGTCGCCTTTCCTCCTTGCTATGTTTGCATGCTCCCCGAGGTCACTTTCCCAACTTTGGAAAGGCAGCCAGTGTGGTTCTTTGTGCACCAACAAGGAATGAGAGACTTGGAGCATGGATTCCCAACTCCATGGTCAGATCTCATATTAAGAAATCGAATTATCTAATGCCCCTTTGTTTATAATAGTATGCTACACTATTCTGCCTTAGGCGGTTACAGGAAAATTTAATCCAAAGGCAAGGATTCTCCCTATCCAACGACAGAACTGAACAATATTTATCTTGGAAACAAACTAACTATGACACTTCTGAGCCTTTGCAGTGGTTAGACAGCTAACTTAGATGGCAGAGTGCTATATGTTTTCTAGCTGCACAGAGATAGTCATGGGAGCAGCAGCCACTGAAGACGGCATGTTGGCCATCCCTGACATAACAGTCACATAGTTTGGGAACAGATAAACTACTTTAGACAGTATATACTTGATTTTCATAATGTAAAAGGGCAATATGATGTCTTAGCTACGATGAAAAGAGTGTTTCCATATCTTTTCTGGTATATCTTAGGATGGTTAATTGAGTGTCTATCACTCCATCTTCTGGGTGCATTCTTTTCCAGTTCTTCGATGAGGAAGCAAACAACCAGTGTGGTGTTTTGCTCAATGATCCCAAGTCGTCATATCTTGGAACCTGGAATTTCACTTCATGTGCTGATACCAAGTCTGTGGCCATATGTCAAAAGAATGCTGGTAATGCTCAGAATCCCTAAAGAGTATCACATGTTTATGAGCCGAGAAATCCATGGGAATCCTGGAAAATGATTGACCTCTGTCTGCACACAGGCTGTTTGTTAAGAAACTGCTCATACATCATATTTATGTGACAGCCCAAGCTACGCAGAGTTCCATATGAGTGTTTGCTATAATACAATTTTCTGGCGCATGACCGCTATGCCATATGACAGGAGCCAACCTAGATGGTGTTTTGGCATCTTAACCAAGATATATTTGCTGAATGAAATGCTTAGCATCTCACGGAATAGGACATGGAATAATCAATTCGAGTTGTGAAAACCCAGATTCAGGCTTGCTATCAGGAACAGTTTTCTCACTGTCGGAGCCTTATGACAGTGGAGCCTGGAATGGTTGTGGATTCTCCCACAGCAGAGGCATTCAACCAAAACTGGAAAGTCGTCAGAATGAGATGGTGTAAATTGTTGCTCTGCAACAGCAGAGGGTTGAACCCAATGACCTACTATTCTGTGATTCTATGAAATCATATTAAATAGAATGACTTTTACTTTTGAGTAGACATGTAGACAATTGTGCTGTAAGCCAATTATCTACAAAATATTGCATATAGGAAAAATACTTCCCAAAAAAAGGATACTCATTTTTTTCTTAGACAATGCATGTATGTGCCTTACTTTACACAAGGCATTCCAGTTACAGGGAGGAAGGACTGTTTCTTAAGATAGTGTTTGCCATCTGTAATTTTTACAAGTACATGTATTATAGTATTTTAAGAAAAAAATATGAACCAATAAGGAATTTGTTCTAGTCAATCGAAGTGTTTTAGTAGTTTAATTTAAGCAATTGACTCAGTGTTGCAGTCCTTCCTGCATCACTGAAAATGCTATGTACAACATTATAAAGCTCCTTTTCAAGCTTAAAAAATATACTCCAAAACAGTATAGGAGACATGGTTGATTCTACAAAATTGCAGTGTGTGATGAATAGTTAGTCCTACTTAACTATTTGGTTTCTTCCTTAGAGGTTGCAGAAAACCAGACACAGCAAGAGCTTAATGTCACTGTGAACTATCAAAATGTCACATACACCATAATTCTGAAGGCCCTGACGTGGCATGAGGCACAGCAGGTATGCCTGCAGAATAATATGCAGCTGGTTAGCATCACAGAGCAATACCAGCAGGCCTTCCTTGCTGCTCAGGCTGCCCATCATAATTACCCACTGTGGATTGGACTCTCCAGCAAAGATGTAAGTTTCATTTCACTCTCCTTTGAAACATACCATTGGAATACCAAACGGGGGTGTGTACTGAGACAGTTTAAACCATATCAGTAAAGTATTCGCCCTTCGATGCTGCTTCTGTTGTTTGAACTGTGAATCATTTGTGGATGTCTGTTTAAAATGTACAGGTAAAAGCTAGTGCACTTTTACACAATAGGAAAGAAATATACCTCCATTCCATCCAGTTGGAGGACTAACGTTAGCCCAAGGACCTGCAAAAGCAATTGTGCTGGCCATTAACACTAGGCCGATACATATAACTACCTACACACAAGTTCATTTATATCCACAAATCTTGGATATAATTTTACAAGAAATATGGTGAAGAATACACTTTACACATTGTACATTTCTCTACAGGGCTCAGTGTTCAGCCTTCCCCAGCTTGTAACCAAGATATTTTGCACTGCAAGTCCCAACATTCCTGACTATTCACCATGCTGGTGGGAGCTAACGGGAGTTGAAGTTGGGGAAACCTGTCATTAGTATGTCTTAGGGATAAGCTGGGGGGGTAGGAAATCTGGTGCCCAAAACAACTGGAGGACACAAAACTGTTCCTGATATTTAGTTCTGTGCAGACAGTATTCCATTTGTATAATTGAGTTTAGAGCTGTCATGTGGTTTAGTTTAGTTCGGTTTTATTGTTTAATTCTGTTAATCTTTTTAATGTTTATGTCACTAGGATGGAATACATTATCACTGGTCTGATAAAAAACATATCAGTTTCAGTCGCTGGTCTGAAGAAGATGGAGATTTAATTGACAGTTGTGTATATTTGGATACCGATGGATTATGGAAAACAGCTGATTGTTACAGCGAAAAACCAGGAACAATTTGCTACCAGCCAACAAGTAGGAGTCCTTGAATTATTGTTTTGAGAATATTTTTGTAAAAAATATTATTGAAAATATTTAATCATACAGTATTTGGCTTCTGTGTTTTAAATGTTATTTAAAATAGCAACATCATACCCTTCATGTTGTATTTCCAAAAGAAAGTGTGCCTTCCACTTACATCTCTGGATTTTAGCATTAACTCATGGTTTCCTCCTATACCAGAATTAGAAACTGTTGAAGTAAGCTTGCCTACCATGGCTATGGGTAGATAAATTTGGCTACTGTTAACTGTTGTTTGAATCACTGGACACAGAATGCAGAGCCATAACAAAGCCAAGCAAGAGAAGGGATGGGGGATTTACTCTGGAAGAGGGCAGGAGCAAGTATGCATCCCAGATTTGGTTCCTAATTTGAAAAGCATGGTTTTCAGGAAGCCAGCATTACATCCCATAATTTTCTTTCAGTCAGTGTTGCATCCTAGGGCAGCTAGTTATATTCTGAATATATTCTTGTGCTCTAAAGAAATGTGGTTTATTTTTACAGATGAAACGGAAACATCAGAAGCATATTATGATTCTATCAAATGTCCACACAAGATCAAGAATACACCATGGATAGCTTTTCAGAACAGTTGTTATACATTCGTAATCACAAAAAATCGATGGAAAGAATTGAAATCGGATGAAGCCCACCATTTATGCAGAAACATGAGTAGGCAGTTTTTTCTGAATTCTTATCTTCATATGATATTGAATGACATCTTTAGATCCGAAAGAACTTCTTAGTTTTCCTATGTGATCATGGACAAGAGCATAACTATGTCCAGACACATATACACTGAGCAATCCATGGAGACTGCTAACAGTCATTTCTATTATCACAGCCTCATATTTTTCTAGAGCTGAAATCGTGGGACTTCTACAGTTCCCTCCAAGTTACTACCCAGGTCAGACTAAGATTCCTCCATGCAGCTGTAAATTATTATTTGAATAAAACAAGCAATGACTGTATGTGTGAACAGGCACATAATTATTGGAGTAGCTCCACAGGTTATATTATGCTTTGTATCTCATTGGAGAACTAGTTATATTCATGGTTCTTTCTTGCCATATTTGCAATCTGTTGAAAACTTGGAAAGAAAAAGATCCACTGCTATGTAGAATTTCAGTTTGCTAGCATGAACTTTGGTGGGCATCTTTTCTTAGCAGAGTACATATAAGTGAACTAATAACTGATGAAGTGGGCCATGAATAGTGCCAGAATGCAACTATTTATCTTTAATATGCCTGTTGTTCCTTCTGCTGCAATAGACTAATGCAGATTTCCTCTAAGAATGGTGACATTTCTCCTGACCTTCTGGAGAGTTTTCTAGGGAAAAATGCTGCTGGTGTATGCACCTTTAGTGAGACAGAGTTTTAAAAGTGTAGTTTCGTATAAGGTCAAGATACATAAAACCTAAGAGTCCAGCAGTACAAGACCAAAGGCCCAACTAGTCAGCATCCTGTTTCCAGCAGTGGCCAGCAAGACGCTTATAGGCAAGCCATGAGCAGCCCATGATGGTCCCCTGCAGTTGCTCTCAGCAGCTGGCACTTGGTCTCATCTAGCCATCAGGACTACTAGCTGTTGATGTCTCTGTATGTCATGAATGTGTTTCATGCCCTATTAAAGCCATATAGTCAAGCAGTAATCATAGACTATATATTCATAGTCTGAAGAAGTGCCTTCCTTTGGTTTTCCCTGTTTCTGCTGCCCATTCATTTCAACGAATGACCTTGCGTTCTAGTAATATGGATGGAAGGGGGGGGGACTTTCTCAACACCATGCATAATGTTCTAAACCTCTGACTCATTTCCCCATAGCCAACTTTTTCAAAACGAGAAAGTCTTAGCTTCTTGATCATTTTGGTTGCCCTTTCAACTCCTTTTCCAATTCTGTATATTGCTTTTTTAAATAGTGAAAACAGATACAAAGATTTATATGAAAGCATTATTAATACTTTTTTAGTATTTAGTATCAAGCGTTTATTATTTTCTACAAATAAAACAAATGATCATTCAAAAGACGTCGGACATACTGGGTTATTATCTTATTCACTCTACAATTAATGTATATTTCAGCCCTAAGTATAATCCTGTTTCTTTAGCCCTTGATAAAAGAAGTTCCAAGTTTGGTAATAATATGTTTCTTCTTTTTCCTTGAGAGACAAGGTCAATCTATCCATTTCTGCACAGTCCAGTATTTTCTTTAAAATTAATTCTTCTGTTGGTATTTCCTCATTCTTTCAGTGTTGTGCAAATACAATCCTTGCCGTTGTAATTACATGTAAAGTCAGATATGCGCTTTGTTTGTCGAGAGCATTATTAATACTGTTAGAATGTCAGTCCCTTAACTAATAATGTTAACATGGAGTTTGCCTTTTTCATCAATACTGAATGCTTTGTATTCCTTTCAGTGAACCACAATCCCAAGATCTCTTATTTGGGAAGTTGTAGCCAGTTCAGAAACTATAGGACTATATGTAGCTGACAGTGTTTATCATCTTATACTTATTTGCATTAAGCCTCATTTGGCATTTTGTTGCCTATTTACTCAAATTGAGATCTTTTAGAACAGTCTAGTTGGGGTTTCAGTGTTCTGAGTAACATAATAGGTGAGTCTCAAGGTCATGCTGAGCCATCTTGCTAATAAGCTACTAGGATTGGATTTTTTTTTTTTTTTTTTTTTTTTTGCTAAACAGCCCACAGTACTCCTGGCAGATAATTGTGCTTCTATAGCTTGTTCCAGTTCATTTATTCCCATTCAGTACTCCTGAGAACTCCAGCACACAACCCTCAGGCATCTTTGTGACACAATTTTTGGTCGCATTGGTCCCTACATCAGCAGCCTTTCTGCAGTTGGCCCACTGGAGTTGCTAGCTTCTGAAAGAGACCGCCACCCCCCCGTCTGCCCCCCCAGATCGCCAAATGGAATTAATTTTTAGAGCCCTCGCAGCTACAAGAACACATTCACCAGTGGGCTGGGTTGGGTTTCTTTTGTTTGGAATTTCACTGCTACACTTAGAGTGGCAAGACTGGTATTTAGCCCAGCATACTGGTATCCCAATAGGAGATTTGCACAAAATGATTTTTTCATACCTGCCCCTTTCCAGAAATAATATGTCCACTCATTTCAGGTTATTTGTAGATGTGCAGAATCCCCTTTGCACTTAATACTGTGATTTCAGATTCTTTTAATTAAAAACTTACATCTAGGTTATACCTTACTCCAAAAGAATGTTAGAAATTGTCAATTGAATCCTTCCAAATTCATTCAGTGACTTCTTTTTTAAAAACTTCTTCAACAGATTCGAATGCCTCTCTCTTGATTATCAGGGATGAATATGAAAATGATTTTGTTGTGGAGCAGCTTCAGTCTTTCAGTGGCCTTGCCCACTGGCTGTGGTTAGGTCTGGTGTATGAGGCTGACGGTAAGTTCTCAGTTATTTATAGCTGTAAAACCCTGTTACTACTGCGTCCCTTTATAAATGTACAAAGAGACCAATGCTACAATGATGCAATTTGCAGCCAAATTCTATTAGCAGAGAGAAGTGAGACTGAATTTGTATCAAAGTTATGTTTGATTAGTTGAATTGTCAGATGAATGTTAATGGGAAAGATTCTCTAAACTCATTTGCTTTGGAAAATTGTGCTGTTAGTTAAGGCTATTTTGGCCATTGCAAAGAATGAAAACTTAAAGAAGATGCAGGCTGGGTAAACATTGAAGCCTCTGTGTAGTTGAATGAAATTGCCTTTGAGTCCATAAGAAATAGCAAATGTGTAACGTTCTGGTTTTCAAAATCCTATTTGCTAATTGTTCTAGTACAGCAGTTTTTCATTTCCAAGTCTTTCAGTACACGTGCACAGCCTGCTTTAAGATCGGTCAAATATTTAAAATCTCATACGTGGATGCTTATTATTTAAGTGTTGCATTTATGCAGTCATGTTTATTAGTTTAATTTCTTCTGGAGTTGAAACTGAGAAATTTCATGAAAAATGTCTCAAAAATACTGGATTGTTTTCAGGTGCTGTTCTTCTGCAAGCCTAATGGACAGGATACCACCAATATGCCACACAGCTGACACAGAATTTTCCCCTTTCCTGCCTCACTTCATGCTCCCCAAACCCATCCTGTAGATTTTGGGACTGCAGAGGGAGGAGAAGGGAAACTCCCAGTGCATGAACAGAAGTTCACTTGTGTAACACTGAATTTAACCCAGTAAAACTTTAAGCAATCCACACTACTTTCCAATGGGGAGAAATAGATACATCCCTTCTAGACCAATCATTGTTAGCAATGATAATCAAGTAATATTCCTGTTGTTAACATTGTCCAGGCATGACCTACTTTGAGCACTGCTGTCTTTTCAATAATATCAGTAGTGCTCGGTATGAAAATGCCGTGTCTTTTCCCTGCAGATAATGCTTTAAAGTGGTCTGATGATACACGCTTGACATACAATAACTGGAGAATGGGGAGACCTTATATAAGGAATAACCATTTTGTTGCTGGTGTTCACCTGGATGGCTTCTGGGATATTTACAATGACACTCGCTGGCTACCCTTTCAGTTCAAGCTACACAGCGTTCTCGTCTGCAAAGTAGAAATGGGTAAGGAATATTTCTCATTTTTGTTGAATTTGCAAACACCCACAAATATTATCTTACACATACCTAGGCTGAAGAAAATGTGCAAACATTTATCCATTTTTTATATTGAAATAGGACCAAAGGAGGACAAACCACCATTGCCTACACTACTACCCTATAAAAACACATCATACTGGATTCTTCAAAAACAGATCAATTGGTACGAAGCATGGAAAGAATGCAAACAAAACGGAAGAGAATTAGCAAGCATACACAGCGAATCTGAACAAGACTTTCTGAAAAATATTGTAAAGAGTGATGGATTTCCACTATGGATTGGTTTATCCAATCATAATGTAGGTCTGATCTCTACTTTCATAGCTGCGTAGTAGTCATTAGAGGTTTTTAGTCTCTTGTTCACATGTACATGTTTAAATGCATTATACATTAATTTTATTATGGCATTGCATTTATTATTTTGTTCTTTATAATATATTATTTTTGCCTCCACTTTAAATGCTTTCCTTACACTTAAATATGTTGAGCTGTCAATGAGGATAGGAATGGGATGAAGAGATTGTAAAATTGTCTACAATACAGTCAAATACAGTAAGATCATAGTTTGGTAAAACCTGGAGTCAGAGATCAGATTGCTATCATATTTCCCGTAGAAGATTGTTTCATTTAATTCCTCTATCACACAGAATAGTGTTACAATGACTGGCAGACAGCTCTATTCATATTTACTCAGGAGTAAATCTCATTGAATGGTGAGGGGTGGAGTGGGCTTAGCACATGGTAAGCAGCCACAGGATTGCAGGCCGAGTCTCCCTTCCTCCTCTGTATGCAAAAGGTCTGGGAGAGCACCAGAGTAACCCATACAGTGTGAGACTCCAAGACAGAGGACAGTTGGCAAATCAGGCACATTGGAGGGTGGGGTAGACTGTGTATGTGAATAAAAATAATTGCCTGAAGCTTCTTGCAGAGCTACCTGCCTGTGAAAACAGAAGCTGCCAATCCATTGACAGAATTCCCCCCACAATTACAAGTGCTGTAAGCTACACGCAGCTTCATGCTGCTTTTGTTCCTCAGAAATCAAAACATTTCTTAATATCCCAAATCATTGTCTAAATCCAATGCATGTTCAGTCAGAGAAAAGTCATACAACTTGCAGCGTGCCCCAGCCAGTAATGCAGGACCCTGGCAGTGAGGAGGAAGGGTTTAACTCTTCGCCTCCTCCCCTCCCCGCCATCTCTCCCAGTCTGCAGAGTCTGCTGAGAGAGCCCCACCTGCTATTGTTTTCAGAGAAAAGCTGTGAGAGTTTTCTCCTGGTGCTGCTGGCAGGTGTGTGGGACCTGCTCTGAACCACAGGGAGGTAGGAGCATTGAGTTAAAGTCTTCCCTTCCTGAACCCCCCGTTATTTGCAAAATTCAAATTGATTTATTTACCCATCTAGTTATTTTCTTTTATTTACAACATGCCTACACTATACCTAAACAGATTCCATAGCAATGAATAATAACAATTAAAAAGAATAAAGCACGGTGTTAAATGTTTTTAAAAACAGTAACAATAAAAACCATGGTTGGTCAAGGGTTTCTTGAAATTAAGCTGTTTTCAGGGGGTGCTGAAAGCAATGCAGTGTTGGTGCCTTCCTGATTTTCAGAAGCAGGGACCTCCACAATGATGGCTTTACTGCAGGTGGATCCCAGTTGGTGCACATGTCCATGGGGAGAACCACCAAGAGCATCCTGTCTCAGTGGACAGCTTAATAATGGGGTCTTGCCATATCTAATTTGTCCCTGTGGGCTTTGCTCTCAAAGCATATCACCTGTTCTGGCACCAGCTTAGTTCAGTGCACTCTGCCTCGGATAATTTCTCTGAGAACAAATCTGGATATTGAAGTGTAATAAAATTCAAAGCCCCTACATGAAAATAAGGAAGTCTTGAGCCTCTGCAGTTCCCTTTTTAGCCATGATGCTCATTTAGCCAAGTGCTTGATAAGAAAGAATAGCATTAACCTTTGTGCAGCCTGAATTGTATTGTTCATTTCCAGGAAAATGATTCCGATTTTGAATGGTCTGATGGGAGCACATTTGACTACCACCCCAGGGAATTTGAACATTCACCTCCTCCTGGAAAATGTGTTGTCTTGGACACAAAAGGACTTTGGAATCGCGTGGAATGTACAAAGCCCGCTGATGGTGCTGTTTGCTACTCCCCTTCAAACAGTAAGCCTGCATTCATGCACCTTGATGTTTCCATGCACCGCATACTCTGAGGACTCTAAATCAAAACAACAACAAAATTGGAGGAGTGATGTCCTTAGCTGCTGCTAAATAAATGTCCCTAGAATGAGATCCCACTGTTTTCAAGGTTTCAGGTCATGTGCTAAGGACTGCAATGAGTTATATATCCATCAAAATCAGTGTGACTTAGTTTATTGTAAGTGTCCCAAAGTAACATAGGAGATGTTCTTGTTTTGGTTGTTGCTTTGCTGTTGAGAGTGCGTACGGATGTGATTATCATTTCACAGTTGTTATGCTGGCCTAACGGCAGGCGAGTGGCCCTGACATATCAGGACCATCAGATTAATCTCCTTGGCTGCAAAACTGCCTAATTGCTAAACGGTGTGTAATTTTCCTTCCAAATCAATGTGACTCGAAGTACTGAGTTTACAAGAAAATGCCCACCATCTGGAGAGATCAGAAAACAGCAGAAGACTGGAGAGACACTGTGACATTTGAACAGCCCCAACACTGTCTCTGCTCACCAGACGAATGCTCCGTGTGGCCAGCTCTGACAGAGCTCCCTCGGAGAAGGGAAGCGAGCCTCAGAGCACAGCCTGGCATCTGCCTCCTCCCCACTTACTCCTCAGAATCAGCGTGGGAGCAGCTGATCTGTTCATTGTTGTCCTCACAACTGCAGCAACAGATATGCACATAGGTCTGCAAGGGGGAAATGCATTTGTGTGGGGACACACTTTTCTGAGAGTGCTTTTGCACACATCCATTTCACAGGATTAGGTTCGGGTTTATGTTTCAGACAAAAGGACACGACTCTGCACAGCTGCTTATCAAATCAACAGCCTTGTACACTCATCACTGCAGGTCGAACTGTTTCCCAAATTGTTGTCTTCATGCCTTTTAAAAAACACAGAGAAGCCTTGTTAGTTCTTGAGAAGGCTCCTTTCATGTAATCCTATTGACCTGGATGCAAAAGACAAGGAACCGCAAGGAGTTCTGGGCCATACAGTCTGCAGACTATACCACACTGTACAGTTTGCAGCATGGAAAGAGGAGCAGGAAATCCATTGACCAAATCCATATGAACCATGGTTGTTTCTTTTCCCCATGCTGCATGTGCCTCGTTTCCATAATTATCTTCACAGGGCCCAGGTTGCCATGTGGTCCAAACCAGCCAAGTAGGCAGTCAGGATAACTTCCAAACCACCCTGCAAAGCACCCATGCCAGGTTTGGATGGCATGGCACCCTGTGCCCACAAGGTAAATTATGGAAACGAGGTGTACTGTGACTGGCATGTGGGAGATGGAGAAAAGAAGCCACAGTGGCTTCTCTTTCTTCCCTGATCGTATCAATCCCATCAACACAGAAATCTCCAAGCAACACCTTGTATGCTTGCAAATAATTCATGAAAGATTTTTTTAAATTTTCTCATGAAGGTGTATAGTGCTGCATCAGAGAAGATAACTAGGTCTGCGAATCAAATGTCATAGCTGTACTTTATTTTAAACTTTGAATTACAACATGAAACTGCCTGTTAAATGAAGAGCCTCATTCTGTCTGACCTGTGATAATGACAGTAGTTTCATTTTCACAGAAATGCAGTCCAAGCAAACTGAAATTGCAGCCAAGTGTCCACAACCAGCTGCTGGATCACCACAGTGGATACAATATAAAGACAATTGCTATGCATTTGCTATGGAATTATACAATTATTCAATATATACTGCGGGTGATGCTAAAGAAGTCTGCAAGAAGCTTGGTATGCTCAAATAATGCATTGTCTCATAGTTAAAAAGGAGATCATAAAACCCCATGTAATATTTTGGATGAGGAGTTAATTTTTCATCATTATTATATTTTAAATATATTAAATTTTGTTCAAGAAGTGAATAATATATAAGTAACAGTAAAACCTATTTTCCAGTATAATTTTAGGCGCTGTCTTTCCATCAATATTATTAGGAAGTTTAAATGAATATCTCAAAAAGTTTTTATCTCTTTTGACTGCTAACATTCTCTCACTAGACCCGTCCGCAACACTTTTGACTGTCAAGGATGCTGAGGAAAACCAGTTTGTGAGTATGCACTTGAAAGAATACCACTACATCACTGGAAGAGCATGGCTTGGAATACAGTCTAATGGTAAGGAGTCTCTCAGAAACACAGAACTACAAAAACTACGTGTGATAAGCAGAGAGATAAATTTTGAGGTGAACTTAGATACATTTGCGTTGCATCCTTTAGTTTCATGATTTTAATGAGACAGCATTTGTATTTGGATTGTGTTCATGGAAATCACTGCAGAAATCACATTAATACAGAAATTAATGTGATTGTTAATTCTCAATGTGTTATTGAGAACAAGTGCTCAATAACATTGTAATTAATAGAATTTAAAATAGATAATGTGTCTTACACATTTGGTGGTTTAAATTTAAGCACAGTGAATTTGAGTCAAACTAGAGGCCAGTAGCCAATATTTCAACTCAGTATTTTAAATTCATCATATCACCTCTGCCCTTTCTCACTATGTGCCGGTTTAGAGAGAGACTTGGTTCTCGCACTGTTTCGCTTCATCTTTCCTATTTCTGCTGCTTCCATACCTCTACCCCAAGTTTAGGCCTTTCTCCTGGGATCTCCCTATTCCCTAAGCCAGCTGCTTTCTCTGCATTCACAGCATCCTTTTGCTAGCACTGCTGCTTTTTAGAAGTGGACCTGTCCAGTCAGTTGCAGCCAGAACAGTGTAGGATCAAAGCAAAGCAGCGAGCAGCATTCAGAAGAGCCTCTTGCCTACCCTCCCTCCCTATGATCCTAGAGCAGCTCAGGCAACATCCATTACAAGAGTTTTCCACACCACAAAATCTTTCTGTGTGGTACCATACAGATAGCAAATGTTATGAAGTTCTATACAGAGTAAACAGCTGGAATGCCAAGTAGCAGTTAGAACAGGCAAGTGGGCTAGTTTTGTGTAGCTGCACAGCTTCATAGCTGGCTGTTGCAGAGACATAAATGGTAGTTTTCTTTGGTATACCTTCATGTGCTGGCTAGCTACGTGGCCAGCCATGCCCTGGTTTTGTAAAGTTTTGTATAGTCAGCTCTGTCCTGCCACTCAGTTATGCTTGCATTGCCCATCTGTGAATCAAGACCTGTGCCAGCATCAGAGTCCTTGGCTGGATGTGGCAAGTCTCCAGGAGAGGTTTCTTGCTGGTCCCTTCCTTTTCAACATTATTAGTCATGCACCTTCTTCTCCTAAGGTTCAGCACCAGTGGGAACACAGAAAATCATGATTTCCTCTCTGTAAATGTACTGTTAGCTCAGGCATAAGCTGATCCTTGGATAATTTCTGAAATATTCTGAATATCTGTGAGTGTCTTTGGATTCTACAAGTTTGCTGTAGCTTCTTTCTGTTTGCCTGACCTTATGTTGACATGTGTTTTTCTGCTCCGTGGGGCTGTTTGAGACTGTGCTCCCCACTGCTTGACCTCTCAACCTAAGGACACCCTGTGTTTTCATGGGCCACTTTGTTTTGCCCTCAACAGGCCAGACTTCCAGGTTCACACATCACAGGGAACAACTCGGACATCCCTGGGTTGTTCACCACAGCAGAAGCAGATGAGCAACCAGGAATCAGGGTGTTGACTTGCCTCCAGAGCCATGATTAGTTAACTGTAGGTTGCTCGCTGCATGCAAACCAGTGTCAGTTAAAATTCTGTAGTATAAGGTAGTCATTTTTACTTGTTCTTGGCTTGCACACTGATACCAGACTTAGGGAGCTATATTTAGACAACCTGCAAAATAGCAGAATGGACCCTCCCAATATTAGGCAGACACCTGACCCTGAATTGACTTTGCGGGATCTGAATAAATAATAAATTCTTGTGGCTTTTATTTACAGCTCAATCCTTGAAGTGGCTTGATGGATCAGAGGTTAAGTATACAAACTGGGCAAAGGGAAATGAAAATGTTCGTGGTGAATGTAGTGTTATCCTTACAACAAATGGAACCTGGTCCAAGACAGACTGCAAAACTGGCAAAACCAGAGTGGTGTGCAAAGCTCCTCAAGGTGGGTAGGGTATTGTCTGAATAAGCTGTATATTTTTAAAGAAACTACTGGCACACAGTTGTGTTAGCAGCATCTTACATCTCTCTCTAGCTGAACACAGGAAAATTATCTCCACAGAACTTACTAGCAACTTCTTTCCTGTCATTTTTCCTCCTTGGCCTCTGGCTATGCATGACTACCTGTGCATCTCCATCTGTTACATCAGCTATTACAGGTGCTTCCAGACGAGTCTCTGTCATACAATTTCCCCTGCCTCGTTCATGGAATTTTACAGGAATCCGGTTTGAGGGTGGGAATCGGTCAGCTCCCCAGACTCCAGCCCCCTTTCTCTGTTCCTGGCAAGGAGCTGGTCTCTTGCATTTTGTTATACTCATGGAACATGGATGGTACCATTTTAATAATAGCAGCAGCTATTATTAGGGAGTTTGGGTCAAAAAAAGGAGCCCACTTACCCACATAATTTCCCCCAAAATGGGTAGGTGCTCACTATTCACAAAAGGCTTTCCCCACTGAAACTGTGGGGTAGCAAGCATGGACCTGATGCTTCACGTGGCAGTTGGGATACAGTGTGCTTGTGTAACCATTCTGCATATAGAACATGATTTGCAATGGAGCTGCTCTGGAGTAATTGTTCTTGGTGTTTGCTCTTTGCAGTTGCAAATCGAATGGGAGGGGCAATAGCAGTCGCCGTTTTATTCATTGTGGTCCTGCTGGCTGGACTGATATGCTTCCTGTATAAGAAGAAACGACTGCACTGGAGTGGATTCTCTTCAGTACGCTACGAACGGGGGATGTACGAAGATGAAACTGACAGCATGTTCACCAGAGATGGTGACTGAGGAATAATTCTTGCAGGTTTTATTTAAACTTTTTCTGGAATGGGCTGTTTTGGCATCTTTTTAAAGGTTTCCTTTGGGAAACCTATGCCAGGTGTCTTAAGTAGCAGAGAAACTCTGACTTCTGGATACTGTTTTTGTTTACTGTTCAGGGTCCCTCAACAGCAACTCTTTCTCCAACTTTAAGAGACAAAGTGTACCTACCCTGTCTGATTAACCATTTAAACTGCAGCCTTTTTCTTCATTTTTAATATTTGCACATACAGGAGAAAAGGTACATGATATTATCTTGATGTTAAGATCAGGACATGCTCCATCTACTGATACAAAGTTCAGCGGCAGACATCCAGGGAATTGTTTGAAATGTAACTTACTTTGTATAAAACATGGAATGTGTCAGCTTGTAATATCGATCATGCTCTGTTTTACTTAAGTTCTCTTGGTACAGAGTGTTGCTGTTTTTAAAGCCCTCTTTTGAAATTGTGTCCCTTTTCCATTGTAAGCACCAAAGATTGCATCTTGGTCAAAGAATTTTAAGCTGAATAAGCCATACACAATAGCTGAAAAAATTAAAGCAAGAGCTAAACGAAAAATTCAGACTCCTATATAAATTATCATATTCACTAGGTCCAGCTTAGTGAATGGAAGCTAGAGAAGCAGACATTGTGCAGCATCTTGCATTCATTTGATATTTGTACTTATTCTGATTACTTATTTCATTGTCAGATACTCCAATGAAGGTACTAGCCTGTTTTCCTTTATTTACAAGTTAAATGCATTGCCTGAAATGTAAATAGGTACTTGATAAAACATTTCCATTACTAGGGCTTTCCAAAAAAATATTCTGATCATAGTTCTTTATGCTGCACTGGATTGATTCCCTTCCCCGCTTCTGTGCCACCACCGATCCCTTGTACTGATTCTTTATTTGGTGGTAACATGGAACAATTCAACCATATTGTGGCACTGTTTCATAAGTCAACAAAGGAGAGCCATTATATGTATTGTCATCCCATTAACCTAAGAAAAATGCACCAGGGAAATGCTTAACCAATTGTTCTGATAATACTACTGATTTTTTAAAGGAATGCTATCAAAATTGATGGCAAAAATAAAAAGAATTGGTTTACTGCTATTAGCTCTTTTAAAAGGTGATAGAGATGCATATTTTGAACAGTCTTGATAAACAGAATGTTAAATTATGTATTTAAATGCTGTGCCCCTGATCCAGAGTCCCACATGGGCAGGAGCTCCCCATGTCATATATGAGGAGAAACAGAATTAGCAAGCATTAGAAAAGCTATGCCCTCCATGGGCGTATCAGATTGCTTCTCCTACATAAAAATGGGAAAACCTTGTATGCATGGGGTTCTGCATTACAGATTGTGGTCTAGTGTTCTGTATATTATGCACAGACATAAGACCATGTGATTACTGAAACGTGCCCTAAGTAGTGGGGGGAAATCTGTTAGTTTAGTAATGCAGCCTTCTCTGTAGAAGAGTGTTTGGAAATCCCTTTTATAAGACTAGAACATCTTACGTGTTAATGTATACATGAGTAGGCCTTTGTGTGTACGCAAGTAGTTTTCCTGGACAGACAACAATCTCTCTTCCTGCTTTCAATCTCTTCTCTCAGGGTCTTTCTGCATGATCATTTGAAAGATGTCATATTTGCATTTTAGCCATTGAAGGATATTCCATATTTGCAGTGACCATAGCAAAGTATTCAATAAAGGAAGGGGAGAGCTTGCTGTGTGAGGAGCAGTAACATAGAAACAGAGCGAAGCAGAAGGGGTCTCCTGGGCCATCTAGTCTGACCCATGGCGCCAGCTCACGACATGCCACCATAGCTGCATCTCTTTGTAAAAGAACTTTAAAAAAAAGAACTATCGAGATAGATGCGTGCTTGGATCAGAAGTCATAACTAAAAACCCCAGACTACAACAAAAGCCTCATAGAGACAGGAGTGCTCTATCTGCATACCATCTGAGTCACAAAATCCAGCAAGTGTCCGTGATGCTTACACAATAGCATTCCACAGAGGAGTTGCAATGGGTTGAATCCAACTTTAGTCTAAGTTAAGCCTCATTAATTTGGATGGATGTACACTAAATAGGACAAGCATTAGACACAACTCAGTGACTACATGCTAACATTTAACATAAATAAATACATATTTATGTGAGCCGTCCCGAGGCTATAAGCGATGGGACGGCTTACAAAAACTCTAAATAAATAAATGAATAATAAATAAATAGCTGGAGAATGTATTGTAGTTTCCATGATAATCAAGTACTGGTCTTTGAGTACTTGGAAACCATGGCAGCCTTGCAATGAAAATAGCAAGGGCCTATGGGGGTGGCAGCTTCTTAGGGCACAACCTTGTGGCTTCCGGATGTTGTCTGGAGTGCCCTAGGAGTTCCACATATTCTCAGTCCAAGCTCCTGCAGTCTTGGGCCATGATGGCCAAGCCCATGCCCCACCCCCTCACAGCCAGCATAGGAAGAACTGCAGCAGATGGCCGTCGGAGAGCTGAAGTGAACCTTGGAGAGGGAGAAATGGAGCTTGCGGTGGGGAGGGGGCTGGTGCCATCTGCCTACATCAGCTCCCAAAGCCACTTCAGGCTCCTTCCTTCCCCTTCCTTGTTTTATCTAGAGTGCTGGAAGGGCCATTCCAATGAAATGAAATGCACAGGGCAAGCCATGGCGGCACAGTGCTTCCAGCACTCTTGAGTTCAGAGAGTTACACACACTAAGGGCAGAGACAATTGGATTGTGTCCATGCTGTATCAAATCTGATTGTGCAGAAAGACCTATAATATAGTGCCTATATTAATAGCCCATGTGAGACTGCTGAATAATACTGATGCACATGTATATCCACAGTTAGAAGACATATGCACTTTGCCTTCACTGAAAGCATGATTTAGATAATTGAAATGTCCTTAACCTGCAGGTAGATGTGGGTGTATACTCCATGCACTACTCCTTTGTGGACTGAGTAGTGACCAGGGTTTGGGATAATTTTCAGTTCTCTAAGTCTGCTTAGTTACTGAATTCATGACTATTTGCACTCCTGGGTTTCTTTTGATGTGAATCTATAAAGAAAGTTTATTTTAAATATGAGCGTTGTTCAATTATGCAAGATAGGATAAATATGAACAAAACTTTCAAGTGTTTCTATAAAATGTTTATTTGTATAATATTCGAAAAGATATACATTTTGTAAGTTATGTTTTTAATTGTGTGAGCTTTGTGTGGGTCCCTCCACCCGAAAAAACCCTATTCCTAGTCATGTTGTGAAATGTTGTGTGAATTAAGACAAATGCCTTACTATATCTAATTAGACCAGTTGTTGAAACCTACCTATGGTCTGAGTAATAGCAGTAGATTTAAAGATGGCTTCATGGGTTGCTAACTTAGACTTGTGCTAGAGAGAAAATTAAGCTGACTTGATTCTTCTCACCTTATTAAAATCTTTTTGTACCCTTCAGTATTTAAAGAAATCAAAAATTAATGTTAATAAAACTTTTAAAAAGAATCCTATATTATTCTGATGAGTTTCTTTTAGAGGGGAAGAAGACCATAGGCAAGTTGTAAACAGAGATTGAATTCAGAACAGATACTTGAGTAGCAAGGCAGAAGAATTTCTGTGCCTGCACAGAGTGCCGTACTGTTCTCTATGATGAGCTGCACTATCGGCCCTGGAATCACTGAACATCTGTCAGATGGGAAGGGGCCTGGCACATGCTCTGCTTCTCCTCTTTGTGAAATAACTGACAGTGCAAGAGGAAGCGTCACAGCTCAGTGGGAAAACACCTGCCTGGTATGTTGAAAGCCCCCGTTTCTATGCCTGTTATTTCCTGAAAAGGCTGAGAAAGACTTGTCTGAAAATCTGAACAGTTACTAACCGTCATCGTAAAGAATACCACGGTAGTTGCACCAAGAGTTTCACTCACTCTAAGGTAGCTCTTTGTGTTCCCATAGAACTTCAGAGAAGCTCACCCACCATTCAGAGAAGGCTCTTTCCTTCAGCAGAGCTTCTTGTGGATTAAAGAGCAAGGTGGAAAGCAGAAAGCCCCCCCCCCCTTTCACTTGCAGTACACTCATGTCACATCCCGTGCTTGTTCCAACGGGTCTCCAACTCTTTGGAGCAGATTTGGGGTGGGGGAAATGTAGAGTTTGCAGAAGAAAGGGGGAATCAGCAAAAAATCACCTACACTGAAGAGCATTTTGTGATTAAGTTTAGCGCCAGCCACCACATTTTGGAACAGGAGCTGTTCAAGGGCAATCTTATGAATCCAAATTCTAAACACAGGCTACAACAGCTTAAATGGTGAGTGCCTTTCTTTCAGCATACAGATGTTCTGAAAACAGCAAAATCCATAAAAATGGTTTATAATTAGGAAAGGAACTGAAAATAAAGCTGCCAAACATAAATTAAGGTGCACTTAGAATACTGTGTACAGTTCCGGTCACTGCATCTAAAACTGGATTATGGTGAGGAAAAAAGTGGATGGGAAAACATTTTTCTCCCTCTGCCATAATACTAAAACCCGGGGCCTCCCATTTGTGGTTGTGGGAGTTCAAGACAGATCAACATGAAGTACAGATTGTATCGTAATAAGTACTCCCCACAGCACATTACCTGTGGAATTCATTTCCACAAGATGTGGTGAGGGCACCAATAAGGGCAGCTTTAAAGGAGATCAGACAAATTCATGGAAAATAAACAGCTACTACTCCTTTTGATACCCCCAGTATCAAGCCCAGTATGTCTGTGTACATCATTTGGTAGGACAAATGGGTAGGGGAGCGCTTTTGCACACATGTCCTGCTTGTGGGTTTCCTATGGGCAGTTGGTTGGGCACTGTAAACAGAATGCTGGACTAGATGGCTGGTTGGCATGACCCAGCATAGATTGTTTTACATGTGTATGTTGCACCACTGGGGAATTTTTAACAGGATTTAGATGAATACGCTTGCCCCTGAAGAACTCTACTATTCCAAATAAATTTTCATTGCTGGGCTTTCTGAGAACGATTTTCTCTTTTTGCATTCTTTTTCAATTACTCCTTTTGGTTTTCCAAAGGAGCAAGAGTGATGGAATGCTGTTGATGACAGAGTGCTTTCAGAAAGTCAGTTCTTTTCCCTACCTATCAAAACTTGTACAATTATTCTAGTCTTATCCAGCTTGGGTTAAGCTAAGAGATTTTCCATCTGCTGCAGCCTGCAGAGGCAATGGCTGCCTTTATTGGGAGCTGTAGTCCAAAACAACTAGAAGGCACCAGCTTGGGGAAGTCTGAGCTGTTCCATCTTTCCAACCAGATATTTTTTGGTAAGAAAAAAGATAGGAGACCTGATAGGATAAAACAGGTTGCAGATAGAAGAGTAGGTTTCTGGTGGCTGGACTTCCATGTTTGAGGAAGGGATAAAAGCCCCATTTGAAGCACCCATGGAATACAGTAGCCAGAAAATGCCTGTCTGTGAATGGATGTAAATCAGAGGTGTAGCTGTTGTTTTTTAACACAAATATGAGTTATTTATTTTGACATAAATAAAGCTTTGCAAATGTTTTAACTAAAACCTTGTTGAGCTGTTTTGTATTTTAAGGATGGTTTCTGTGATTAAAACTCCCCATTATTCTAATGAGCATATATTTTCTTCAGGGCCCAGACTAGTCCCAATTGCCCTCCGTTCCTGGGAGAATCAACAGACCTGCTCTGTAAATGGAAGGACTTAAAAACCTTAGAAAAATAGTTTGTGTTTCCTGTTCATTGGATTAATAAAAGGGAGTATAATTTTAAATAATGGTTCAGACCTTGACTACCTCATTTCCAGATAAAAATACAGAACCTCCATTTTGGGTACGTTTACCAGGCAAGAGTTGCCTCATACTTAAAATGAAGAAGTTAAATGGAAAACTCACTTTAGCATCAGATGGAACTCAGAATATGATCGTGAAAATAAAGGGGTGAGGCTGCAGTTAATGGTCCCAGTCCCTCTCTCACAGAGGGAGGGAGGGAGTTTAATAGCGTTCTACAGGATAAAATAAATTGGCTCCAATCTAACTGAACACAGCAAATGGTAATTCATATCGGGATCATTTTATTCTCATTGTTATCACTCAGTACAGCCCATGATTTTCTCCCATGCTTACACAGGTGTGATTCCAAAACAAACAAGCCCACTGGTTCGGGAGACATTGTCCCTAGTTTACACAACACAGCTGGGCTCATTGGGCCTTTTACTCACAGTGGGTCAAGGTGTGTGACAGGTGACATTTCGAATATGCAACACCTGACTGGGGTTTGCTATGTCACAAACACTCAACCAGTATGGATTACTTCAGATTGTCACCCCAACACACAGAGACATGTCCCATGTCTGTAGGTTGCAATTCACTTTGCCTTGGTTACAATTAAAGTATGTAATTCTGTATTACTATTGTCTGAGTTTTTCTACAAACCCTCACCACTGGACATCCTTGGAATTACAGGAGTAAACGCAACTTTCTCTGAGTATGTTCAAACTTGAAACAAATACTATAAACATAATTGTAAGTATTTTAAATATTCTAGGCATGGGTAATGTGCTACACCACACAATCTAATGTAATGCAAAGTCTAGTGCACTTGTTAACCCCATTGGGTTGCATCCAGATATATCTGCATGCAGTTAGACTGCAAGAATCAAACCTTCCTGCTGCCTTCTCCCCACAGTATTAAAGTATTATGTTTTAAAGAGCCTATCATACCTCTTTAAAACATAATACTGGAATATGGGGCCTTACTGAGGGGGATCTCCTAAATCGGATATGAAAACGTCCTAAACACTCCACCATTTAACTTTTTGGGGTGACCCCATCTGAAAAAGAGAAAAAAAAACTCTCTACACAATCCTATTGGATCATAGCTTTCTTAATTTATAAGTTATCTACACATTAGTACAGAGGAAGTAAGCACAACTGGATTTCCTCCCATATAAGCAGGCATAGGGCTACAGTGTAAATCCTCCCCAATTTAAAATCAGTTAATGGCGGCAGATGCTGAGAAGATGGTTAATACTTGATTGCTTTTGAACTGAACCATAACAGTAGCATCAGATCATGAAACATCCAGCCATTTCAGGAATTAAACCCATTTCTTTTATAACAGGATGCTTTATTTAACTAGAAATGAAAGCTTCTAAAATTTGATTCATTATGAGCAAATTTTATATTTATTCCTTATGCTTCCGAGAATGGACAGTGCAAGCCATCTCTTTGAATGCAATTGTATCTCCATGACAGCAACTGGAGGAAAAGCTTTATACTTTTTGCCTAAAACAAAAGGCTCTCCATTTAATACACATTAAGAATACATTAGCAGAGCCATTAAATTCTTTTAAAAACAGGCAGATAACAAGGATGGAATTTCTAAGGCTGAAGGGGCAACATGACAATGCAGAGTTGTAACTGATTAAATTGTTAACTTCTGTAAATAAAATACATCTATAACCTCTTCATTTTCCTTTCTTCCTACACAGAAGATTTGGGGTTAATTCCTATAACCAGTAGGCATTTAGTGAACACTGGAACACAGATTGAAAATCACTGAGCTATTTGGCAGTGATAAGCTTGTGTTATATAAGTATACCACACATGGGTCTGAGGGTTCAAATTAAGATGGGAATTGGGTGAATATCTATCAAACATAAATCCAGATAAAGATACACAGCAAGGCTTCCAAGCAATCACATACAGGCTCTGGCTGCATCAATGGTCAAGTGAAGGCATTTAAAACACCTGCTCTTGTACACAGTGGGAACTTGGAATCGGCTCTTGAAAAGCAGGCTATTTTTTTACTATCTCAGGAAAAATGGCATTGACGCTATTTAAGACATTAAGATTTCCACCACTCATTCAATGAATTGTGGTGGTGATGTTAATTTATATCCTGCTATGTTGACACCAGGCACTGACCAAATCCAGACCTGCAAGTCTGCTGCGTCATGTAATAACCTAATAACCTCCAGATGTTTTTGACCACAACTCCCATAAGGCCCAACTAGAAGAGTGAATGGACTCTCATTTTAGGTAATAGCCAAACCTTTTCTCTCCAGCTGCATGGAAATATTGCTTGTACAGTTGTAGTCCTAAACATCTGGATGGAGCCAGATTGTCTACCAATGCACAGAGTATTATTATAGTTAGTTCCTTTTATTTAATTTCTATACCACTCCAATAGTCCTACAAGACTCTGAGTGGTTCACAGTCACAACAATATAAAAACAGATAATAAAACAGTTAAAACAGTATAATATAGCAATAATAGAAACACAACAAATGTAACAGCTGAGAGTATTAATCAAAGCATGGTGAATTTAAATCATTTTAAAAATTTGTTTTTTCTTTTAAAATAATTGCAATAAAAGTCAATTATTGAAATGTCTGGATAATAAAACCGTTTTTGCCTGGTGCCAGAAAGACTGTAATGAAGGTGCTAGGCAACCTGCTCCTGGGGGCTATTTCAACAGGGGGGTGCAATCACCAAAAAGGCCCCTCTTCTCATCTCCTTAGAGGATGGCTCTTTCAAAAGGGCCTCTGAAACCAATATAAGGGGTTGCATAGCTCTAACCCCTAAGTAAGGGATTGTCTATGTTAAGTTGCATATTCAAGATGAGCTTGAGTAGCACAGTAGATCAGAGACAAGTATCTGTTATGAAAGATTATACAGAAAAGTAAGTGCCAGTGAAAACAGCAAGGCTTCTGAGGAAACATGGTTTGAAGCAGGCCGTATTATGTGTTTGCCTGAAAGAAATACAGTCCAGCCAGTATGAGGCATTGTGCAACCTAATATTCCTACTTACATGTGCTTGTAAATATAATTAGCTGTCTGCTGGTAACTACTCAAAGGGTAGACAAAAACAACATTGGCAAAGCACATGTCTTCACACAAAGCTTGAGGCAAAACATCTGGAACTATCTGGGAATGACTTGGTGATTTCATGTGGGAAAACAGTGGTCAAGTGGGAGGAATGCTGCTTTCTCTGACCACTTTGTCTTGCACTCTGCCTCTGGATTTTTCACCCAGCTGAACTTATTTTTTATCAAACATCAGCTGGATTTAATAACTGGAAAAGAGAAAAGTTGAGTAGATGAAGGGTTCAGTACCTCCTATGTACCAATTTTCCCACCTAAAATCACTCTAGTTTCTTACTTTCTAGGTGTTTGGCAGGAATCCACGTTTAATGACAAGACTTCTGCCATCATGTGCAGTTCTGTTCTATGATGCATAGGGTTACAGCTTTTAAATTGCCATCACACTAACAGGTAAGGTCTTGGAAGTATCATAAACCCTCCTTAATACTTCTACTGGATTATTTCAAAGTATGGGTTAGATGTAAAACTGGTTTAGAAAAATAGTTCGTTATATGATCAGAACTGAATCAATGCCAATCGGAAGTAATCTTTCAAAAATCAAGTACTTTCAAGTCATATTGTTTTCAGTGGGTTAGTTCTTACTACAGGAAAATAATAGTAACTTTGGTTGGATTGTATACACTGTTATAGTAAATAGGTCCTGCCCATATACTGCTGGTGCATTAGTGAAAAACACTGATACCCTCTACTGGCCTACATGCATATAACGCTTAACGAAAGGAGCAGCCCTGTTCTGTGAGCTTGTATCAATGTACTGGATTCATTCGACCACTGGCCAATTTTTAATGAACTACCATGATACCAGCTTTTTACTGATATTCTTTGCAAAGCATCTTCCTCTGATCCAGCACAATCTTCTGATGTTTTACATTCATTTTTGAGCAGGAATATGGATTCGGGATCACTTCACACAATTTATGTTTTAATTGCTAAGCAATTCTCAGTACGCACTCTGTCTTTGTACATTTAAGAATGTAAAAGATAACAGATGAGAAATATTAATGCAGATAATATCAGCTCCAGGGATGAGAAGTATTAATTGTTGGACTGCAGTTCCCATCAACCCTCACCAATGTTTACATTAACTATGGTTGATGGGAGGTGCAGTCCAAGAACAGAAGAAAGAGCTCTGGAGGACCACACATTTCCCAACCTTTAGTTCAATGCGTGACTTGAAATGTAATTACTATACTGAAAATTGAATGTAAATAGACATGTTAAGACAAGGCTCAACTTTGCAATAATGAAAATATATTTCATTTTTTAAAACTTAAAGGCTTACATGAGAGTTAAATCCAATCACTAATATGATGTAGATTACTTAGACTTCTTTAGTATATTCAAATTACTGATATTTGCAGTGATACAAACTATCACTTCCTGCATTTTAAAAAAAAAATCAGGGCTTCAATTTGCAAGCGCATAGCTATTATGCATGTCTTATCTATTTATTTAATTCATCAAGTGACATTGGCTTATAACACATTTGCAACCCATGACCAAGCTAAAGATTCCACCTGTGGTATAAAATCAAGGTGGCGTCCCAAAACATTAATCTCATGCATGGCAGTAAATGCCACACACCAGCTGACAACAGACAGTATCTCATTGGTGGCTTTGAGTGACACTGACTCTTAGCCTAATCTACATCACAGGATTATGATGATGATAAAGTGAAGGATGGCTATGCAAGCCACCTTGGGATTTTTCGAAGAGGGAAAAACGTGTGACACACATAAACAGCTTTCAAGCAGCCACGTGGTGGGTAGGGCCTACATCAGCTTCTAAAAGCAACCTGGGATTGGAACTGTTGGTATGGAACTTGCTTTTTTATGTAGCAGAAACAAAGGGATGTACAAGTGCAGCTATATAGCCTGCTTTTGTCCTCCCAAAAGCATAACTGCTTTCTTTTCTGTGCCAGCGGTGGGCAGAGCTTCGCACAAGAAGGTACAGTGAATTTGTAAAAGACTGGGATCTACTTAGAGATCCCTTGGGTGATTTAACGTAGCCTACAAGCATTTCTAATTCCCAAGTGTTTAGCAATGGGAACCAAATGTCTCTTCCCCGTTACACTACTGAAATAAAAAGAATGGAGCTGGGGGCCTGAGAAAACTTCTGCTAGTTTATTTCCATACTAAAATACCTGGTGCCCTAGCTCTCCTGCTCGGAATAAATTCCAGGGCTCAGGATAACATGCATTTTGCACCAGGCTTCGTTTGGTGGCTCACCAGGTTCTCATTTAAAAAGTATTCTGAAAGACTAGGCCCTGACCACTCTTGCTCGATGTAGTATCGTTTCAATGTCATGCAATACATTTCAGCTACTACTAATATCCATTTTACCTAAGCACCCTGAACGTGTTTCTTGTCAGTTCTGATCACAAATGCAAGTCAGGAACAGGGATGGTTACACAGAAATCCCCAAGACCAGGATAGGGTCTTTCCACAGACCAGCATCATAGTCAAATGAGTGCTTGAGTGAAGTACAGCCGAGTAATCCCTCTAAAAGCGCTTAAATGTTATCATCTGCTATTTCAACTTTCAACAAAAGGAGCGAGGAATTCCAGCTCATCTGGCAAAACCCTGTGTACCTTCGAACTGCTGTGCCGGGCACCAGGTGTATAAGCATAGCCCATGCCAGGAGAAGCTGTGCCAGTTGAATTTTTACGTACTTCAAGAGCTCCATCAGGAAAACGTGGTGCCCTAAGAGGCTGCTTAATGAATAGCGTCAGCCTGCACCGGAGTGCTTCCTGATCTTTCTCTGCACTAAGAAAGCGGGCCAAAGCACATAAAACATTAACTCTGTCCAGCAGAGAAGCCTTTTTCTGTTCTTTAATTTTCTCTCTAGGTTAAGTGCAGGGCGCCTAATTCGGATTTCAAAAACACTAGTACTCGCACCCCACGAGCCTGATCTGAATCAGCGCCCCTACAGCTACTCCCAAGCAGCAAGAATAAAACGGAAAGCTAGATCCGCAGTCGAAGTAATGCATGTCTGACCAAGGGAAGAATGCCGCCCGCGAGGCGGCTGCTGGGCCCGCCGCTCTTCCCCTTCGCGCCTGCCGGAGCAATGGCCAGGGCTCGCCCACCAGGCCGGGGTGACGCCTATTCGGCCTTGGCGGGCCAGCATTCGGGGAGCGAGCGGCGGCCGCACTGCGCTGCTTGGGTCATGGGCGCCCCCTTGCTGGCAGCTCGCTCTTGCCTCCTGAGCGGACTTCTGCTGGCAGCCGCAGCGCCGAGCCACGGAGCGGACGGTAAGGCGGCGCCCCGCCGCCCTCTGCCCAGCTGCCGATCGCGGCGGCTCCCGAGAAGCAAGGCCGCCTCGGGCCTGGTCGCGCCAGGGAAGGGGGTGGGGTCGCGGGCCACTCAGTGCCCCCCATTCTGCTGGGAGAGGCGCTCCGCGCTGCTCAGGAGGCCCGCGGGCGGCCGTGCACGCGGAGCGGCTGCGGCGCGATCCCGGGGAGGGCGAGCGAGAGCGAGAGCTGGGCGCAGCGTCTTCGGCAGGCGTCTCTCTCAGCCCAGCCTGCCTCCCCTGGAAGCGATGGGTTGTGCTGGCCACGGTGGGGAAAGGGTGCGATAAAAATACATTATCTCGCCATTTCGAGATCGATAGATAAATAAATGAATGCTTACTCACAAGCATGCTTGTTAATTGCAGCAAGGGTCATTCCCACGTGACATTGTTAGGACTGAAGCCTTAATTTGAACCAGAGCGATTCCTTAGAATCTGCCCTTAGCCGCCAAGAGTACAGTGGAAACCTATTCATATCTGCTTAGAAGTCCCATTGGCGTCAGTGGACTTAGGTGCAGATAATTGTGTATCGGATTACAGACTTACAGTGCAAACCTGTAGGTGTCTGCATGGAAGCCATTTTCATAGAGCGTGGCCTTAGAATAGCCCGTGAATACCCTGGATCGAAAGAAATTGTACCAGTGGGTCCTAGATCAAATCAAGCCAGAACTTTCTCAGGAAGTGAAACTGAGGAAACCCAGCCTGTCCTGTTTTGGACATGACAAGTGAAGGCAAGACTCATTTGACATGTTAATCATGAGGAAGGCTCAAGAAGAGGAAGCCCTACTGTGCAGTGAACCTATTCCATAAAGGAAGCCACAGCCTTGAATGTGAAAGAGCTGAGCAGGGCTCTCAAGGAGAAGATATTCTGGAGGACTTCATTCATAGGGTTGCCATAAGTCAGAGACAGCTTGATGGGTATTGTAACAACAATTGGCCTTAGACTCGCAATTGAACATCTATATGTTTTTCCTGTGAACTGCTATGGCTTTTAACTGCACCCAACTCCTCTGGAAGCAGCTGCAAGGGCAGGAGGTCTGCTTGCTTGCTTAATTTCTGTCTCTTGCAGCTATGAAAGGTGCAATTGCACTGCTAGGTTTTTTGGGGGGGAGGGGGAAGCAAGCATGGGAGATGGAAATGACGGGTGAGTGACTTGAAGCATGTACAGACTTATTTTCAGCAACAACAACTGGAGGACCATAACTGTTGTACAGGCCTGAGTGCTGTTACCTTTCCCATTAAGAAAAAAATAATAGCTTATAAAACAACAATTATAAAGGAAGTGACGTGGGATCAAAAACTAAAGGGAAAAAAATGGGTAATTTCAGTGCTTAGTGTGTTTTTTCCTCCTAAGATTTGCTGGTGTGATTTTACTAGGAGCACAGAATGTTTCAGTTGCTAAGGGTATAGGCTGCTGCTTTTGTTACATGCCATCAAGTCATCACCAACTTATGGTGACCCTATGAACGAATGTCTTCCAAATTGTCCTGTTCTGCACAGCACTGCTCCGCTTTTGTAAACCCAGGGTTGGGATGAGATGGACTACTAGTTGGCCTTGCTCTTCCTCCTCTTGTGTGTTCAACTTTCCCAAGCCTTATTATCTTTTCCAGTGAGTCTTGCCTTTTCACGAGGTGCCCAAAGTACAACAGCTTCAGTGTCATCATGTTTGCTTCTGGGGAATGTTCTGGCTCAATTTGCTCTAGGACCCACTTGTTTGTCTTTCAGTTGGTACAGCAAATTTGCACAGCTCTCTTCCAGCACCGTGTTTCAAACACATGACTTGTTTTCCTGTTGGCTTTCTTCACAGTCCAGCAGCTTTCATGCCCTTACATAATGATTAGGAGTACAACAGTGTGGTTATCTTGGCCTTAGTCTTCAGTGAAACCATCCTTAACACTGTATAATTCTGTCTAATTCTTCCATTGCTGGTCTTCCAAATCTCAGTGTTGTTCTAATTTCTTGGCTTCAGTCTCCCTTTGAATTGGCAATTGAGCCAAGGTAGCAAAGTCTTTTACAATTTCAATTTCTTCACTGCTGACTTTAAAATTGTGTCATTCTTCCATACTCGTGATTTTTGTTTTTTTTAATGTTGAGCTGCAGTCCTGCTTTTGCAACATCTTTCATTTGCATAAGGAATTCAATTAGGGTATAGGAGTCTTTTAATTTTATTCCAAAGTGGTTTCTGTCTTTGTGGGATAAAGACCAATATAAAAGGGAAGGGTGCATATTTAGACATCAAATGACTTACAATGCATTAGAAGTCATTAGAAGAGGGTTTTTTTTTTAAATTTTAGAAACCTGCTTCTCAGTCTCTTTGGAAACTTATTTCAGAATGATTCCCATTCACTCCATTCACTTTAGTTTATCTGCTGAGAACTGAATGAAGCCAAGCGGTTTGTAAAGATGAACTCGTATGTGCTAAAATATAGCACACTACCTCATATTTTGGGGATTTGATCATCACAGGAAGCAAATAAGATAATGGACAAATTAATTTCCTGTTTTCTCTGTAGCAAGATGAGAAAGTTGCATTATTCTGGAAAGATTTTTTTTTTACCCACCTGACTGGTATACTGCTGTTGATGCAAAGACAGAGGGCCTGAAAAGAAACCCTTAACAGAGCATTGAGACATATTTCATAAAGTCCATGCTAATTTCCAGCTCTAATGCTAACGCATGAGCATACTAAAGTAGGAGTCTTTGGTCCTTAAGACCCAATCTCTCACCCTATGAGCATGTTCAAGGGACAGTATAATCCTGTTTGCATGATTCCGTCTGCTCATTCTGCTAATCAAAGCCCTGGACTCTGCCCCTAATAGCACCACTGCTCAGATCAGTTCCTTATGCTGACTTTCCCAGGTTGTGCAGCAGAAGAAACAGATTCACATGTTCCATGCACACAGTAGATTTCTCCTGAATGGGGGCATGTGTGTATAAAGTGTGAAATAGTTACTTTGATCGAACACTCTGGCAACAGCTGTCGGGTCTATTTTTTATGTAGTCCTCCGGGTTCCTTTGTCCTTTGATACCTTTTGCTAAGTAGCAAGGACGAAGTCATCATATCTCAACCTACCTAGCAGCATCTATTACTATAGAGACTCTCCTAATGGAAAGGAAACCTCATAGCTGTCTTTTAGTAAAATTGGAAAGCCCTTGGCTCATTCCAGTCTTTAGCCAGCAGTATGGGAGCTCCTTCAAAGGAAGCATCCTTTGCTGTGGCAAGAACTGAGAAATCAAGCCCAATGCACAGGCCACAGTGTTTCATTCTGATTTGATCAGAGTAGGGCATTCGTCCTTATCCAGTTATTTATAGAAGGAGGAATAGATACAGATTTAGGTGTATGCGAGGAAGTGGATGAAAGCAGACTTTGGCACACACTCCTCCCAATAACAAGTGCTCCAGCCCCTGGATATGCTACACAGAGGTTGAAGAGCCTAGCTGGATGGGGTGAGCTGGGTGGAGGAGGGAGGGAAACTGTCAAATTGGGTGAAGTAAAGTTCAAGTTTGAGCTGAGCCCTTCCATTTATAGACAAAATATCCCGGATCCAGATAAGACTCTTTAATGGAGACCTGATGGACTTTGGGGAGTTATTCTTGTACCCACATCAGCCTGTGGAAACTGCAGGATGTGATGGCCCAGTGGCCTCTGCTTATAGCTGTGAAGTTGTGCTGGCACATATGGGATTTGGTTTCTGGTAAGCCAGCAGTGACCTATCAATATGGAAGTTTGCAGCAGCAAACTAAACCTTCCTCCCAGAACTCTTAGTCATGGCCTGTTTCATCTGGAAGTCAGTGTGGAACTCCAAAGACTGCCTTAGCTGAGATGATGCGTAGAAATCACCCTCCCTGGGTGGCACTGGGCCTGTTTCGTTCAGGCTCCAGATGCAATGTGTCAGTAAGGCAAACAATCTTAATTCTACATAGTCAAATGCTTATCTGGCTTATTTACAACATGAAAAAGTAACTCGTATCTTGACATAAAGAAGAGTGTCTTCTATTGGTTATTGTTCCCACAGTAGAAGTGAACTTAGAACTGATTTAAAGAATATTATTTTGTTACAATGTTCCTAAAACATATGGTATTCATCTTGGAGAAGAAAAAACAAACATTTACTGCTTACTTTCCTCTAAACTATTCATTGTGGTTTGGAAGAGGAACAAGCAATTCTCTTAAAGTAAGCTGAAATTTCCTTTAGAGTGCAAAGCTGTTACTGGTTTTCCAAAGCACTTTCAGTTCTTGTAAGTTATGAGGAATTAGGACTGCTTTATTCTGTTCCTAGCTGACATGTCTGTTGGCTGTTAGTTTCTGTAAATCATATTTGCTCGGGACCATTTCTATTTCTAGTGTATATGTCTGTCTTCACACTGAGTAATCCGGATATCAAGAGAACAGGGAAGATGAAAGATCTAAACTGGTGATTTAATATGAATCTTTTAAGGAAACGGTGTAGTGAGTCTTCTTAAAATTTTATTTCTCGAGGCATTTTAAGATACACATGGCTCAGCCAAGATCAGAATCCTTGGCACAGACAGTAAGTGCTCGGAAGCCATGCTCACCCAGTATCCATTTTGCTGGAAAGGCAGTCCCAGGTTAGCAGGGGTGCGGCGTGATTCTGAGCTGACTGATGCTATCTCCAAATCCAAACAGCAGGGGGAGCTCTGTCTGAAAAGCCTATAGGCTATAAAATGCGCCACTTGACAAAAGTTCAGCAGAAACACCCCAAGATATTGTTAGACAAAATCCAGTAGTTATGCCCCTATGGTAAAAATGTATATGAAATATTGGCCATTTGCTGCCCTCTAACAGTACTGCAAAATCTGTTGCCTAAGGTACAGTGTCTCACCCGGCCTAATAGTACAGCTTTACTTTTGAGTAAAGGGAGAAAAATCACTTGTCCACTAGCACATTTTAAATGTATAACTTAATTTTTTGATGTTAAGATAAAGAGTTTGAAGTTGACATAAGAATCAATAAGAAGCCAATTCAGAGATTTAAGGATATTATAACAGTTTTAGTAATGAAAAGTGACCTTTTGCTAGAGCAGCTGAGGTCCAAAATGCTAGAACTATGATGAACTATTTACATAGAAGACTTTATTGTATACAGAAGACTGTTCTTAACCTATTAAAACTAAGTGTAATTTACAAGTGTGATTGAATTTAACAGAAATTGCTTTAGTTAGAGTGAAAATTGCTAGGGGGATCCATTTGTTTCTCTTCTAGAAAGTTAACAGGAAAAAAAAGGAACAATATAAAGAAACTAGATTGCAATGTGCCTTTTCAAGAGAGCCCCTTGGATCAACAACTGCTTGCAAGGCCATCAGCAGATAATGCAAACCAGACTATTCTTCAGGTTAGCGAGCACCAGTGGAAACTGGGAAGCACACAAGATAGAATCATATAAAGATCCAAGCTTGTATTAAACAAGCTTTCCCCAAGCTGGGTCCCTCCAGATGTTCTGGACTACAGCTGCCATCCACAGCGACTCAGTGGTCAAGGAAAGACCTGGGTTGGGGGAGGATGCATTAAAACAATGAGTTAGCTAGCATTTGGCTCCCAAATGCTGCAGACACTTGTGGGAGATGAAATCCCATTGGCATCCAGATATAGGTGTGTTTGCGGAAGGAAAAACATATACCCATGTAACTGCAGTGTAATACAGTTTGGGCATTATCTAGAGGCCACCTTGGCTAAAGTAAAGAGCACTACTTAAATATTGCAGTGAAGATCCATGATTGCACTATCAATTTTAAAAATAAAAGCTTCAAGAGAACTCATATGGATCGAGACTATGGTGCTGGCAAAAGGCTGCTTAATGTTTTTTGTAGTGGCATTTTTTTCATTTAATATCTCTCCCTGCCCTATCTGCACCATTGCAGAAGAATGTGATTGAAGATCTAGTTTTGCTCTTAGACATAGAAAACACACATCTTCAAGTTTAATCTCTGGTCCTGTTGATTTTGAATGGGTCTTGATGGTCAACTTTTGCAGGGTTATGCATGTTGATTGCTACTGTCTTAAAATACATGCCTGAGGTACCAACTGCACTTTGTTTTATGTTACTTGGCAAATGGCCTGGGATATTAGCATTTGGGGTGGCTATATAAACAGAACTGTCTATAGAAATGAGTGCACAGTAGCACTGATGGTGATTGTTCTCTTCCTGGCATAGCATGTCCTTCTTTGGCTTGGATTTTATTCGAAAGGAGCTGCTATGCTTTGCTTCCAGGACCATTGGAGACACGCAGCATTGAAGATGCCAGGGAATACTGCAGAGGCAATGGTAATGCAGCTGATCTCTCTCGGGTCACAACCTGCCCATTTTTTATTCACTTATGATATGTGGGGAAAAGTGCATTTAGCATTTGCAGTTTATTTGTACCTTTGAAAACTCTGATAATCATAGGGATTTGCACCAGTGTCAACATTCAGTTCAGATCCTGATTTGGAGAACAGCTCAGTGGCTGTAATTCCTTTTCTTTTTGGCAGTATTGTCAGCACATTATCCCTTTGTGAAGGGATGGTGCATGCCACATTTCAGACAAATAGATCCAGTATTTTTCTGATAGTTTTCTTTAAAGTTTGAGTTCTTTTAAAATTGAATTTCCAGTACCTTTTTCAATTTCTTGCCAGAACTGGATTATATTTCTCTAACCCTCTCAGTCCTCTTCTGCCACATTTCAGACAGAGAGGTTCAGGGAGTTGAGCAAGAGCAACCTTTATTGATCTGATGTTCTCCCTCCAAAGATGAACATATTCCCATTCATTTTTTTGTGGGACATTGCCATGAAATTGGCATATTCCATAAAAGCAGCCCTGAAGTTAGTTAAGAAACCTGACAAATTTAAGAAATGTGTAATGGTCTTTATCAAAGAGAGTTTATTCCATTTTTTGTGGGGGAGAGTTATTCAGTTTCCCTTCTGGCTGTGTGCATTTTTTGGAGAATTTGTATGAAAAATGCACCACAGAGGTATCACCAGTCAAAAGGATTATGATGATTAAAATAAAGTGAAAGGGCATAATCCCATGCATATTTGGACAAGTTTGACAAGTTTCAGTCTTCCCCAGCCAGCCAGTGGACTATAGGACTTTTTCAGTTCAGACATGCACAAACTGTGCTCTAAAGGCATTTTTATTTCTAGTCAGTTGGCACCAAAGGCACAAAGTGTGGTAGGACAAATGGGTGATGGATGAAGAGAGGCTGAAGGTCCTGAACATCCAGCATTTTCCAGGGAAGCATCTACTGTTACAGGTCCTCCAAAACTCCTCTCATGTTCCTGCTCCTGGGAAAGAGAACGAGCAAAGAGTACTGAGCACAGGAACAGCCCTATGATAGATGACTTCAGCATCCCTTCCCCAAAACACTGAGTGGAAAGCTCTGGTGAAACCATTTATTATCATTGGAAGCTAGAGCTCTTGTGCTTAGCTCTGTCTCCCTTATTTGGAGAGCTTGGGGACAAATGTATCAATTTTGCAGGCATATTGTCTACAGCAGTGTCCTTTCTATGTGCTAATCAATCTTCAGGAGAGTTCAGGTCTTACAGCAGTGGGGGAGGGCTCTCTGTTATTTGAACATTTCCTGAATGTTTCTGAATCAGCCCAAATCATTTTGGGATTTGGCCAAATATGAGGGTAATTATAGATCTTAGACCAGCATCCCTGAACCTGGTGCTTTCAGATATTTTGAATGACTATTCCTAGCATATGTGGGAATGCTGCCTGGGGCCTATCAAAATGGGTTCAAAACTTCTGAAAGACCCAAGATTGAGGAAAACTGGCAGAAAGTGTGATACAGATTAGCAGAGATGATTTAAGCATTTTGCAGTCAGAGGCAAAGGCTAAGATGGAACCTTTTCCCCTTCCATCCCACATTCCATTCCGATTCAGTCCAGCCAGTCTTGTGTTCATAACAATCTAGCAGGCTGTTGGCAGATCTTTCAAGGTAACAGAATTTCAACAAGCCTTTCACTGTGCCCTCTGGCATATCCAGTTGCGGGTGAGAGGAGAGCAATTGCAGTGTCATTGTCAGCTCAAGTGTTTCTAAAACATTTTACTTTGAAGAATGCTTTCCACATGGACTTGTCCGCCACAGAAGAGTTGCAGTCTGTTGCAGATGACTCCAGCATATTTGAATGTGTGCCTTAGCTGCTGTGTCTTAGCACCCCACATGCTGCAAGAGAACCAACACACTCCTGCAGACTGCAGAGAAAGAGAGATGACTACTGGGCAGGCAAACTATCTTTCAAGCAAACTTCTCTTCATACATACGTGGTGGTTTAAAGCAATCCCTTAAGAAGCTTTAACTGTGCCAGAGATACCCAGGAACATGGACTAAAAAACCACTGACCTAGCCCAGTGTGGTTACCCAACTCTTGGGCAGGTTTGCATGCCACACCAATCAACCTTGGCAATAAACTGCAGGAACAACCTACAGAGTACCCAACATACACTTGTTTGAGCTTATTTGGGTTGTCACACCACTTCTTGATCTGTAAAAACTAATCTGGATGCAGTGGGAGTAAAAAGGTGGAAGAGAGTTGTAGTGAGCCAGAACAGCTCCCCAACATGGTGTGGGGAGGGCAGTAAACCGGTGCCAGCCACTGCACAACACCACTAGAGCACTTTTAAAGACAGCAAGGGGGTTTTGTCACTCTTGTCGCACAACTCCCTTGCTGTTGGACTTCACCCATGGAGGAACTGGTCATCTGACATGACAACCACCTTGAGTAAAATGACACCTAGAATAGTCCATGGGTTTTCATGGTGACTTACTTGAAAAACAAGCTGTCATGGGGCTATACCAAAGTATCTCTCATGGGTTGTTGTACTGCATCAGTGAGGTCTGTTTAGAAGTCAGCTCTTAAAATCCCCCAGTATCTGGTAGTTCTAGTGGGATATACTTCCAAGAAAATTAGTTAAGAATCAGCTGTCAAAGATTAACTTGACAGCTGTTAAATTGTGCTTGCACTTCCCACTGATGCTTACAGGACTGAATGGTACAAAACTGTGACGTATTATGCTTTTATAAAAGACAGATGAGAAGGAACACAACTTTGTGAGACAGTACTTAAACAGAGGGCAGTGTCCAGTTTTGCCTGACTGCCAGAGGGTACCATCTTAAGCACAATGAGCAGCTAAGCAGTTGTTAAAGCAACCCAAAATGATCTAAAACACTTAATTCTGGAATGGTGTAAATCATTTCAGTAACTCATAGCAGGATGTCCCACTGACCTGATCCAGTGCAGAAACATACGTTTCCACTTGTTTTCAGAGTTCCTAATTCCCTGTTGCACAACCAGTGGATCCCATTAGTGTAAGGCAATCAGTGGGATTGCAGTGGCTATGTTGGATTCTGGTCATTCCTGATTAAAGGCATAGTCTGAGGTCTGTTTGAGTTCTCGTTTTAAAACTGAGATTTGACTTTGATTTGCGTGTTTTTCAAATGCAGCATCAGGAGCAGATATTATCAGCATAAATAACAAAGAGGAGAATACTTTCATCAAAAACAGTTTCTGTTCCCATTGGCATGGACCTGAATATATATCGTTGGGCATGTTTTTTGACACAGATGGTGAGTGACGCAAGGCTTGATGGTGAACTGATCTGACATAGCCCTATTTTTTGTTGGGGAACTTACCTCCATTAGGGCTCCTCTAGTGTCTTCAAGGAAAAACTCACATCAAAATAACTACTTTCAATATCCCCAAATGTAAGAAAAGACCAAGGTAGGCTCTTTTTCTGTAAGGACTTATTCTTGCCCAGAGCTTGGGAACAGGTGCCAGTGCGGTTTACCGAAAGTCATCCCTGAGAATTGCAGTGTCATCAAACAAAGGAAATACAAAGGATGCTACATAGTCCCAGGCATGGAACTAACTGGGAAGGAAAGTGAAATGGAATGGCAGCCCAATAGCTGGAAAGACTCAGATGTGGAGAGGCAGTTTGGTGCCTACAGGCACCAGTGTCCCCTGCTTTCCTTTCCTGAGGCCCACCAAGGCACCCTGTCCCTCCCACTGTTTTAATCTTTTCCTTCTGGTCACTGCGACTGTTGTGAAATAGCCTTGTGTTGGTGCTGAAAACTGAGGGTTTTTGTTTGTTGGACTTCAGACCCAACTTCAGCCTTAGATTCAGGACAGGTCTCTTGCCCTTTGCTATGCTCCCATAGCAGCCATTTGGTGATGATGCCCAGGACAGTCACTTCGGGTGCATATTGTTCTTGTAGTCAGTTTGCCTCCCTCGTATCAAGATCTTATTATCTATTAGCCAGTGCATGGGTCTGTAACTGAGGTGTTATCCAACCGAGAACACACAATGCTTTTGATAAAGACTTGAGTCGACAAAAAATTATAGCACACTAAAGCCACATTAATACAAGCTTAAGCATGTACTCAAACAGTAGGTGCCTCTGTGCTCATTGGGGCATATTTTGTAGAATGGGATGAGCAACTGTGAGAGATCTGTGGACTGTTTCTGGAAAAATCCCCCCACCCTGGCAATTAAAAAAGTGGCAAGCTACTCCACAGAACTACAAGGATTAAATTTAGCTTGTTTGGAAACACTGACCTTTGCAGGTGTCCACAGCAAGTACAGATCACTGAAACAGTCACATTTAACTTGCAAACAAGCAGTTCTGACCCATGCAGTTCTCTGTTGTCTTCCAGATTTATTTCACTCCAGCCAGGATAATGGGGTCACATGTAGAGCACAGGCTGTATGTTGCCTACCCCTGACAATTTCTATTTAAGGTGCCAGAAGCTTCTTTGCAATGTTGAGGACAGGGGATGTATAGCATCCCAAGCAGTTTTTTTTTAATTCATCTGTCCTTCAGAAAAACAAAAAATTCTTACCTTTTTTCCACTTTACTTCATTGCAGATGATGATTTCAGATGGTTCGATGATTCAGAAGTTAGTTTTACAAACTGGATGGAGGAGGAAAGCAACACAGAGCTCCTCAACACTTGCGCCACTATGCACACTAGCTCAGGGGGATGGAAGAAGACAAGCTGTGAGCAGCTACCGCTGACTGAAATTCTGTGTGAAGCTACTGGTATGTATGTTACTTTACTGACACCCTGAAAAAGGTTTCTGTCTCACACAATACATGGCTAGATTTTATAAGGAGTTGAGGATATGTCTTGGAAGGAGTTAGTACTATGATAGACACAATGGGTCAGAACCAGGGAAAACATAAAAGGATCCCCTCAGTGGAAGATTCTTTGGTGGAACCTTCCACTGAGTGGCTGGAATTGGGAAGTAATTGGGGAGGAGGAACAATTCTCCCCTTCCCCCTGCAGTTTCCTGAAAATTTGTTGGGGGGTTGGTCTAGATCTCCAAGAAAAGTGCGGTAGGTGGAAATGGAGGCTGCAGATAGAGAGGGAACCAGCGTAGAACGCCTCCCCTGCTTTTCTGCTAGCAGCAGCATCCCAAGCAGCACTCCACTTGGGACACTCCATCACTGGAATGGAAACTCTGGATCCAACTAATTCTTTCTTCTAAATATGCTAAAAGTGAAAGATGCATGTCCTACTTGCAGTTGTTCAGCTAGAGTATGTATTCACATCCATTTTTTATTTATTTAGCGAGCCATCCTACAGTCCATAGGAGTACATCCCAAGACCGTGGGATTTTTTTTGCAGGGGGTGGATTCCATTTGCTGAGGCACCAGGCCTTCCTATGAACTTTCAAGTGGGATCCCTTCCCCTCCCAGCCCCCATGGGAAAGAACTGCAGTATATTCCCTTCATGTCAAAGAGTATGAAGGCTTGCAGGATTGGGCAATCCATAAAAGCACCTACATATTTCAAGCTTTTCGAGAGAAGTTCTTAGAGAGCACATGACTTCCAGCACTGTAGATACCATGAAGACAGGCATGAAAGACTCTTTTGGAAAGCCACTGGCTTTCATCCCAAACAATTTAATTGGATTAATAATTCCAATATGATAAAGGATACAGTGCACACTGTAACACCCCATATGAATGCAGGTTTTATTGGTTTTCAAAGACTTATACAGACAGGTGCTCTGTATTTACTTAATGCAAATCATTAGTGTATACTTCAATGCAAGGGTAGCATCATATCTGTTTTGTGTGTGCATAACTGCTTTTCAAACTAAGGTGAATGGGAAAGTTTCTTGCCTGAAAAGGTGTGTTCTTCAGACACTCAAGAGTACACTATTCAAAATAAGGATTTGTAGAATTTGGTGTATTATCAATTTATAATTCATTGCAGCAAAAGCTAATATGGGATATTATCTGTACTGCTAGAAAGTATACAGAAAAATAAATTGCAAAATACAATTCATTGTCCAGATCATAAACAGGCCAACACAGTCCAAGCTGCATGTTATAATGTGTACCTATTAGTCCTAGAATGTGAATGCAAACCTGAATCCAGCTGCATGATAATCTGAAGAATGTACTCTTCTTTAAAAAATAGTACTCATCAGTGCCTTTTTATTTTCTTTTACATGTATGCTTGTAGTTTTTAATCAAAGGAAATATTTACTGGGTGAGTAGAGTCTCTCTCTCTTCTTTTTTCATGTTGTCCAGTAGTCAAACTGTGATTAGATACTGCTTTTTCCTAACTGAGAAAGGCAGGTTGCTCACCTGTAACTGTCATTCTTCGAGTGGCCATCTGTGCATTCACACACATGAGTGCTGTGCCTGCGCAGTGCCTATGGCGGGAAAGATTCAAAGCTTAACGGTTTTGGCGGGAACTCCTCATCCCCCCGGTATAAAAGAGCAGAGTGCCGGCCATTTCCTCAGTCTACTGAAGACCGATTGTTTGCCCCCTCGTGGGAGCAAGAGATATTGCAGGGAACTGCTGAACCGGAGAGAAAAAATTACCAATGAAACCGTTATCAAAGAGAAATGGTACCATATAAGCCCATTCACCGACACCGAGTAGGGCCGGCGGGTGCGTTGTGTGAATGCACAGATGGCCACTCGAAGAACGACAGTTACAGGTGAGCAACCTGCCTTTCTTTGTCGTGGCCTCTGTGCATCACACATATGGGTGATTAGCAAGCTTACTAGACCTGGAGGCAGGCGGTGTCATCATTGAAGAACAGAAGAAAGGATTGTCCAGCCAAAGGAGCAATTGTGTCTGGCATGCACATCAAGACAGTAATGCCTGGCAAAGGTGCAAGGAATCGTCCAAGTGGCAGCCTTGCAAATGTCCTGGATCAGAATGCCAGCGGCAAAGGCAGAGGAAGCAGCTTCCACCCTCATAAAATGCCCTCTGGGCATGACAGGTATGTCAAGCTTGGCGAGCTGACACGCTAGCTCGATGGTCTGTACAATCCACTTTGAAAGTCTCTGTGAACCAACAGGGGAGCCCTTATCATAGTCTGAGTATTTAACAAAGAGGCGGTTAGATTTACGGAAGGACTCCGTGCGAGACCTGTAAAAGGCAAGGCAGCAACGAATGTCGAGAGAATGTAATGACCGTTCTATTTGTGTAGCAGGCGTAGGAAAAAAGGCTGGTAAGACGATGTCCTGGTTAATGTGAAAAGGAGACAGAACCTTGGGTAAGAATGTCGGATCAGTACAGAGAATGACTTTCTCCTTATGGAAGTTAAGGTAAGGAGGATCTATCTAAAGTGCACAGAGTTCACTAGCCCTTCGGTCAGACGTGACTGCAACGAGAAAGGCAGTCTTCCAAGATAGGAGGCGTAAGTCAGTAGTTGCCAGGGGCTCGAAAGGAGTACAGGTGAGTGCCTGAAGAACAACCGAGAGGCTCCAAGTAGGGATAGCTGGGCGAAGTGGTGGTTGGAGGTTCTGTAAACCCTTGAGGAATCGACGTATGAGGGTATGAGAAAAAACCGAAGAACCCCGCACCTGTCCGCAGTAGTGGGAAATTGCAGCTATATAAACTTTAATAGACAATGGCTGAAGTCCCGATTGATGGAATGATAAGAGAAATTGAAGGATATTTTCAACAGAGGCTGAAGAAGTGGTAAAACTGTTGCATTCAGCAAAGGATGTGAAGCTCTTCCATTTAGCCACATAAGATCGGTGAGTTGCAGGTCTTAGGGCAGACTGGAGAATGAATTGAGTATCGGGATGGAGAGCACTTGGATTCGATGAGAAGTCTATCGGTATCGGGGAAGAAGAGGCTGTCTCGGGACGGTGTTGGACAAGTGTAGGAGTCCCCAAATCCGCTGGTACCAAAGGGACCCCATGGTTCATCGAATGTGCCAGGCTGTCAGGCTGAGTGAGGGAAGATCTGGGTGACGAACAGCTCTGTACTGTTGAGTTATTAGATGAAGTATGAGAGGCAGGCGGAGAAAGGTGCTGCCAGATAGACGGAGAAGAGTAGGGAACCACGGTTGACAGGGCCACCAGGGGGTGATCAGGATCCCCGTGGCACCATCATAGACAATCTTGGCTAGGACCCTCATTATGAGTGGGATTGGGGGAAACGCATAAAAGAACATGTTGGACCAAGGGATCATGAGTACATCCCCTGTCGATCCCGGACTGATGCCGGCATGAAAGCAGAACATCTTGCACACCTTGTTCGTGTGAGTGGCAAACAGGTCTATGTGCAGAGAACCCCAAGTCCGGAAGAGGCGATGGCAGGTCAGACAATCCAGTTCCCATTCGTGGGTCGACATCTGCCCATTGAAGGCGTCGGCCTCCTCGTTGTCGGTACCAGCCAGGTGAACAGCGAGGAGGGTGATCTCCCTGGAGATGCACCAGTCCCACAGCTGCATTGCCAGGCGGGCCACGGGGGCCGACTTTGTCCCACCTTGTTTGTTTATATAGAATACAGCGACAATGTTGTCGGAGGCAATTTGCACAACGTGCTGCCGGAAAGTGTCCTCGAATGATCAAAGGGCTTTGAAGACCACCAGGAGTTTGAGGTAATTGATGTGTCTGGTGGTCTCCTGATGGTCCCAGGTGCCCTGTGTACGGAGACTGGCACATAGGGCTCCCCACCCGGTAAGGGAGGCATTGGTAAACAAAGTCAAGGTCAGGTGAGGCAGACGAAATGGGTCGCCTCCGGACAAATTGTGCCGCATAGAGACTGGAGGACGGAGGTTGGAAGGCGGAGGAGACAGTGAGGGGTTGAGTCTCGTTGGGGTTGAAACATTCAGTTGAACCACAACTGGAGTGGTCTCATCCGTTGTTTGGTGTGGGAAACTGTGGAGACTGTAGAGGCCATGTGACCGAGAAGTTTCTGCACTGAGAGTACTGGAACAGCTCTGTCCATGTGGATTCGACAGATCGATGAGCACAGATTGTCTTGTCGACTTTGTGGAAGAAAGGCTCTCATCAGCGTGGAATCGAGACGAGCTCCAATGAAGTCGATGATCTGTGAAGGAATAAGGCACGATTTCTCATGATTAATGCATAGACCCAAATTGTCCAAGAGGATACAAATAGTCTGAAATGATGGCCGAAGACCTTCCTTAGATGGGGAGAAGATCAGCCAGTCATCCAGGTAGGGGTACACTTGAATGCCTTGGAGCCGAAGATGCGCACACACCGGAGCCATACATTTCGTAAAAACCCGGGGGGCAGTAGCCAGTCCAAACGGAAGGACGTTGAACTCAGAACCGACAGTGAATCAGAGAAGACGCCTGTGGGACAGGTGAATGGTAATGTGAAAATAGGCATCTTTCAAATCCAGAGAAGCGAACCAATCCTCTCTCCTAAGCAACGGAAGGATATTTTGAAGGGTGGTCAGACTGTTCGCCCTTGACAATGTGGTAGAACTTGTCGGTATTGGGATTGAAGCGGTGCTGGGCCTCGATCTCAAGTGACCTTGTAAGCCTCACCATCAGTTCTCCAAAGGGTTCCTCCAGTGAGCTGGGACCCTGTGTAGAGATCACCGCGTCTGGTGAAGTAGGCGCCACTTCGGAGTCCTCCGAGTCCAAATCATAGTGAGGCGGGAGGCTAGAAGAAGAGTCGATAGGCAAAGAGGGACGCCTGGACTGAGCCGCCCTCAAAATCAAAGGGGCGTCTCTCGGTACCGGAGAGAGGGTACGATCACACACCGGTGGGTAGTAACCGTAGGGTGGATAATCATCCCATGTCTCACGATGAGACGGCCTATGGGGTGGTTGCACCCATTCTTCCGAGGGGTGCATGGAGGCGCGTTGCTGATATCACACCTGCTGAGGAGCAGCCCTCGGGGAAGGCTTGAGTGATGGTTGGGGGGTAGGTGAACGAGCCATTGGAGGAGAGTCCCGAATCTTTTCGTCGGAGATTGATCCCAGCAAGGGAATGTCCCGTTGCTCAGGGGAAGACTGGACAGAAGGTGCAACCCATCTTGGAGACCCAGGCAGTGTCTGGTCGGTGTCGGTACTGAAGCAGCCATTGGGATCGATGGGGCAGACGAACCCAAGTCACGGTACCTGGAATGGTCGAGTTTTTTAGGCTTGCGGGCCGACTTATCCGTCTTAGGCTTCTTACGGCCTGAGGACTTGTCCAATCCACTATGCTTCCTCTTCTCCTTCTGTGGAGATGCAGAGGAGTTTTGACCCTCTGGCAAAGGGGCACCATCAGCCGATGGGCGGGGCAGAAGCATGGTGGAAGAGGAGGACGGAGGGGCAGATTTGCCTGCCAGTTGGTCTGATTGAAGCAGGGCTTGGTCCCACAAAAGTTTGCGTAGGCGATTCTCCCGATTTTTCCTCGCCTGCTTAAAAGCCTGACAATGGCCACATTTATCGGTCCTGTGCCCTTCTCCAAGACAGAGAAGGCACAGATCGTGCAGATCAGTAGGTGACATTTTGGACCCGCACTGAGAGCACTTGCGAAAAGCCACACACTGCACCATCAAGGAAGAAAGAGAAGATAGCAAAGTAAAGAGAAAAGAGGAACAATATTGTTTTGTTTTTTGTTCTTTTTTTAACAGAGAAAAGGGGGAAATTGAGAAGAAACTTCTAACAGGGAGGGAAAAACTTGGAATCGTAACGTTTAAGAGAGATAATAGCAACTGGATAAACATGTACAAACTGTGAGACAAAAGGCTCGAGGCACAGCAAACAGTGGTCACAAGAAGACTGAGGAAATGGGGGGCACTCTGCTCTTTTATACCGTGGGGGGGATGCAGAGTTCCCGCCAAAACCGTTAAGCTTTGAATCTTTCCAGCCATAGGCACTGCGCAGGTGCAGCACCCATATGTGTGAAGCACAGAGGCCATGATGAAGAACAGCTGTTCTAACTGAAACTGAAAACTGCAGCATCCACACTTAGAATGGTTTGCCTCCAGATGCAGCCATATCCAAAGTAGACTCAGTGAAGTCAATATGAATTAATTTGGTGAGGTACTTAGTACCAATGATTTCAATGGCACTACTCTAGGTTTGACTAAATCTCGATAGGATCCCATGTTCTCTGTTTAGATATGCAAGTGGTATGTTAACAGTCTCTGCTTAGAGCCAGTGTGGTGTAGTGGTTAAGAGACTGAGTAATCTGGGTTCCAGCCCCCACACAGCCATGGAGCCAACTGGATGACTTTGGGCCAGTCACAGCCTCTCAGGCCAACCTATTTCACAGGGTTGCTGTCGTAAGAAACAAAGTGGGATATAAATCTCATAAATAAATAATTTAATTTCCATACCACCCAACAGCCAAAGCTCTATTTGTTGTGCTTTGTGTGTATCAAAGATTCTGTGCTTTCAGGTCCAATCAACTTTGTTGCTACAAGATAGTGGTAAATATAGTACAGCATTTTCCTAGCATTTTCTATTGTCAGCTTTTTTGCTGACCCAGCTACCACCCTGATTTGGTATTGGTTCTCTGCTGCTTTATACAAAACAAGTTTTTGGCTAGCATGTATTGGACCTGGTAATGCATAAGTCAAAATATGATGAAACAGAAGTAATCATGTTTGGCTCATGAATAACCTGTCATAACATTTGCAGACCTTACAGTTCTCCATCCCCCTCAACTTCCCACATTGTGTGAGATGAAACAGTTTAAGAATGTTCAGCTGTTTATGAACATTGATACAGTACTGCATGCTGGTCTTCTGTAGCAGGCTTTAGAACTGAAATATTATAGAAAAGGTCATAAAGTAAGTTGCCTAAGTAAAGATCCAATAACTGCTAACATTAGAAGTGCTAAATTAGTGCAACAGCAGATGGACATCTGTATCGATATGGACTATGTGTTTTTCATGGATTCATGGTGTTATTTCAGGTGAAACAGCATGGACAACTGCCTTAGTTATAACTTCGACAGTAATTGTTTCAGTAGCTGCAGCAATTCTCTGGTTTCTTTACCAAAGGAGAGTTTCTTCTGGAGCAAGAGATACAATACACAGGTCTACCAATCAAAGTCCATATAATGATGAAACAATGCTTATAGAGGAGGGAAATGAATATACTGCCTAGATTTTATTTATAAATGTATAATTATCTTGAGAGTAATAATGGTAATTATTAATTACTCTAATAAATAATAGAGTAATAAACCATGACACTGCTATTCCACATGAAACTGTTAATTAGAAATCTTAAATTGTTGATGTAATTGCTCTTACCGATATATGATTTTCTCTCTGTGCAGATATCGTACTTTTTCACAAATTGCACTTCTATCATGCAAACGTTCTCAAATACTCATCGGGGAAGGTGTAGTTTTTAGTTAAAAAAAAAAAAAAAGGAGATATGTGCTAGCCAAAATCAAATACTCAGCTGCTTAATCTCTCCAGCTGAATTGTGGAACTTTTGACGGCACAATCCTATGTGGCTGCCTATAGCACTTCAGTCACAAACTTACGGGCATCTAATAAGTGTGAGAGGAGAGCAGAAGCTAAGATTGCCTCTATGCTTCCCCTCATCTTCAAAAACATGGCCATCTAAATGTTTGTCCCTTTCTTGTGAGGAGCAGCAGCAGAAGCACTCCCTGGATTCATCCAGCAAAGGTGGCGCTTCACTCTTCTCCCTGGAAGAGAGCCCCTGGAATGTGCTCCCAGCATATGCCTCTCTTGCATGTGCAAGACTGTAGCTGACACAGGATGAACCATGCAGGCTGCAAGGGTGGCAAAAGACTGTGCTGACATCCAAAAACAAAGTCCTTGCTGTGTCCTTGGAAGGCTTTTCCCAAAGTGCAGTAGGGACTCTGCCTTTTCCTATGGCTGGGCAGACAGGTCCTAAGGGACTTTAATTTCAGCTAGAGAATGGTCATTGTTTACAAATCACCCTAAATGAGAAGGCAACTATGTACAGAAATCCTTAGTGATCCACCCTGGCTGGAGAAAGCCTTCTGCATCTATGTATTTCTGCCTTAAAAGCCACTGTACTGAATGGTTTTTAAAGTCAGTTAACATATCACCTAAATTGGCCCAGAGTTTGACAAACTATAAAAGCACAAACTGGCAACCACCATTATAAGTCACACTAGAAGTTCAGTTGTTCAGCTGGAACTATCTGCTTCAAACCTTTGGTTTTTCTATCAGTTCCATCATAATCCTGATGCCAAGTTCAAGGCAGTCACATGCCCTCCTAAGAAGCTGCACGTGTTTCATTAATTTCAATGACGGCCGTGCAAAACACTAAAACCTATGTGTTGTACCTTCCTACTGAAGGCGGACATATTTTGTATAAATGAAGGCCAACTAGTTTTGTATTAACATGGATATGGAAGAAAGCCAAGAACCATCTTCATACAAATTCACTTAACATATTTTTATATTCCATTATTAAATAAAATGTTTGTCTAATATGTAAGCATTGTTTATGTTGAGATTATACAGAAAGCAGAGCACGATGTTTTGTAAAACATAACAGGAAAGGAGTCTTCTTAGAATTGTGTACATAAAGCAATTCACTGTTTACAATAAAATACTGTGGCAAAGTGTTAGAGGAATATGTTTCCTTCATATTGCAATGGTAATTCCTAAAATGGATGAGCAGGTGAAATAACTGGTTAATGGGCTATTTATTACATATTAAATTGCAGCCTCTAACTGTAGGCCCATTATAAGCTGTCTTGTACCCGAAGAGAGCAGAATTTGTACCACCGCAACCTCTGTTTCCTGTTGCTTTCCCTTCTTCCCACCACTGTGCATCCCACTAACTTCACTACTTCACTGAAGTTCTCACTAGATCTTCACAGAGCCTTGTGAAATGGCCAAACATTTCATGAGGTTTCAGTTCAGAGGCTCACAATAAGAGGGCTACAACTGCAGAAAATAGCACAGTGGGAGAGTTGCTGGTAGGGCTCTTCAGAGCACTTGCTTTTAATGCACCAGTGGACTTCCTTGGCTGAGGGCCTGGCAAGAGAAGTGGCACAATTTGCCATTCCTCCAGTTTTGCCACCTCATGCAGATACCTCACCCTGTTTCATGGGTTGGCTGGCTCTCAGCAATTCTGTTTGCTCCTGTGCAGAATTACACTGTAATAACGTATTGTTTGACTGCACCAGAAAAACTGGTATTTGTTAAACTGTTATTTTCCAAGTCTCAATATTTCAAGTTGAAATTCACTGTAAAAAAATTACACAAAATTAAGTCCTGTGCTCCTTCATGGATCACTGCCTTGTCGTGGCGAAGGGGCTTGCGTGGCTCAATGAAGCTATGAGCTATGCCGTGCAGGGCCACCCAAGACAGACAAGTCACAGCAGAGAGCTCTGACAAAACGTGATCCACTGGAGAAGGAAATGGCAACCCACTCCAGTATCTTTGCCATGAAAACCCCATGGACAGTACCAAAAGGCAAAAAGATATGACACCAGAAGATGAGCCCCTCAAGTCGAAAGGTGTCCAATATGCTACTGGGGAAGAGCGGAGGGCTAGTACTAGTAGCACCAGCAAGAATGAAGCGACTGGGTCAAAGCCGAAAGGACACTCAATTGCCAATGTATCTGGTGGTGAAAGGAGAGTCCGATGCTGCAAAGATCTATACTCCATAGGCACCTAAAATGTAAGGTTCATGAATCAAAGCAAGCTGGATGTGGTCAAACAGGAGATGACAAGACTGAACATTGACATCTTAGGAATCAGTGAACTAAAATGGACAGTATTGGGTGAATTTAATTCAGATGACCATCAGGTATACTACTGTGGGCAAGAATCCCTCAGAAGAAATGGAGTAGCCTTCATAGTCAATAAAAGAGTAGGAAAGGCAGTACTGGGATATAATATCCAAAATGACAGCATCATCTCAGTTCGAATCCAAGGCAAACCATTCGACATCACAATAGTCCAAGTCTATGCCCCAACCACTGGTGCTGAAGAGGCTGAAGTTGACCGGTTCTATGAAGGCCTACAACACCTTCTAGAATTAACACCAAAAATGATGTCCGTATCATCATGGGGGATTGGAATGCTAAAGTAGGAAGCCAAAAGATAACTGGAATAACAGGCAAGTTTGGCCTTGGAGTACAAAATGAAGCAGGGCACAGGCTGGTAGAATTTTGTCAAGAGAATACAATGGTCATAGCAAACACTCTTTTCCAACAACCCAAGAGACGACTCTACACATGAACATCACCAGGCGGTCAACACAGAAATCAGACTGACTATGTGCTCTGCAGCCAAAGATGGAGAAGCTCTGTACAGTCAGTAAAAACTAGACCAGGAGCTGACTGTGGCTCAGATCATGAGCTGCTCGTTGCAAAATTTAGGCTTAAATTGAAGAAAGTAGGGAAAAGCACTAGGCCACTCAGGTATGACCTAAATCATATCCCTGATGAACATACAGTAGAGGTGACAAATAGATTTAAGGAATTAGATCTGATAGACAGAGTGCCTGAAGAACTATGGATGGAGGTTCACAACATTGTACAAGAGGTAGCAACTAAAACCTTCCCAAAGAAAAAGAAATATAAGAAAGCAAAATGGCTGTCCGAGGAAGCTTTACAAATAGCTGAGGAAAGAAGGGAAGAGAAAGGCAAGGGAGAAAGAGAAAGATACACCCACTTGAATGCAGAATTCCAGAGAATAGCTAGAAGAGGTAAGAATGCCTTCTTAAATGAACAGTGCAAAGAAATACAAGAAAACAATAGAACAGGGAGGACCAGAGATCTCTTCAAGAAAATTGGAGATACGAAGGGAACGTTTCATGCAAAGATGGGCATGATAAAGGACCAAAATGGCAGGGCCATAACAGAGGCAGAAGAGATTAAGAAGAGGTGGCAAGATTACACAGAAGAACTATACAAGAAAGAGCTTAACATCCCTGATAACCACGATGGGGTGGTCACTGACCTCAAGCCAGACATCCTGGAATGTGAAGTCAAATGGGCCTTAGAAAGTCTGAGCAACAACAAAGCTAGTGGAGGTGACAGTATTCCAGCTGACCTATTCAAAATCTTAAAAGACGATGCAGTAAAAGTGCTACACTCAATATGCCAGCAAATTTGGAAAACTCAACAGTGGCCACAGGATTGGAAAAGGTCAGTTTACATTCCGATCCCGAAGAAGGGCAATGCCAAAGAACGTTCAAACTACCGCACCATTGCACTCATTTCACATGCTAGCAAAGTGATGCTCAAAATCCTACAAGCTAGGCTCCAGCAGTATGTGGACCAAGAACAACCAGAAGTACAGGCAGGATTTCGAAGAGGGAGAGGAACTAGAGGTCAAATTGCCAACATACGCTGGATCATGGAGAAAGCTAGGGAGTTCCAGAAAAACATCTACTTCTGCTTCATTGACTATGCTAAAGCCTATGATTGTGTGGATCACAACAAATTGTGGCAAGTTCTTAAAGAGATGGGAGTACCAGACCATCTTATTTTTGTCTTGAAAAACCTATACGCGGGTCAAGAAGCAACAGTGAGAACTGGACACGGAACCACTGATTGGTTTAAAATTGAGAAAGGAGTTCCGCAAGGCTGTATACTGTCGCCCTGCTTATTTAACTTATATCCAGAGCACATCATGAGAAAGGTGGGACTAGATGGAATCACCAGTTGGAATTAAGATTGCTGGGAGAAATATCAACAACCTCAGATATGCAGATGATACCACTCTAATGGCAGAAAGTGAAGAGGAACTAGAGAGCCTCTTGATGTGGGTGAAGGAAGAGAGTGCAAAAGTTGGCTTGAAACTCAACGTTAAGAAAACTAAGATCATGGCATCTGGTCTATTTGCCACTTCCTGGCAAATAGATGGAGAAGAAATGGAGGTAGTGACAGATTTTATTTTCCAGGGCTTCAAGATCACCGCAGACGGGGACTGTAGCCAAGAAATTAAAAGATGCTTGCTCCTGGGGAGGAAAGCTATGGCAAATCTAAACAGCATACTAAAAGCAGAGACATCACCCTGCCAACAAAAGTGCGTATAGTCAAGGCCATGGTTTTCCCAATTGCAATATATGGCTGTGAAAGCTGGACCATAAGGAAGGCTGAGCGCCAAATAATTGAGGCCGTTGAATTGTGGTGCTGGACAAGGCTCCTGCGAGTCCCTTGGACCGCAAGGCGATCAAACCAGTCAGTCCTAGAGGAGATCAACCCTGACTGCTCTTTAGAAGGCCAGATACTGAAGATGAAACTCAAATACTTTAGCCACCTAATGAGAAGGAGTGGAGAAGAGCCTAATGCTGGGAACAATAGATGGCAAAAGAAGAAGGGGATGGCAGAGGATGAGGTGGCTGGATGGAGTCACTGAAGCAGTTGGTGTGAGCTTAAGTGGACTCCAGGGGATGGTGGACAGGAAGGCCTGGAGGAATGTTGTCCATGGGGTCGCGATGGGTCAGTTGGACACGACTTCACGACTAACAACAACAAAGTCCTGTGCTAAGTTTTAATAATTTGCTTTTTAAAAAATCTGAATTGTTTGTGGCTTCTATTTGCACAGCACAGCTTTTCCTCTGCTCCCTGCAGCTTTTTATGATGCTGTAGAGATTTACTCCAGGCTCAGTGGATAGTTACTAGGACAACTTATGTTTATGAAATACTAGCATGGATTGGAGATAGTGGGTGTTTCCAGTGAAACTCAGTTCCTATTCTCCTGCAGAAAAGGTTTAAAAGGTAGTGCTAGGAGACAACTGCTCCTTTCCCATGAGATCTCTGACAGAGTTCTCTCTCAACCTCTATGCTTTCACATCTTTATGGATGCACTAAGGTCAAACAATCTAGCAAACTGGAGTGTAGTCTTATGAAAACAATACCAGCCTCTCTTCTTCCCTCCGTGAAAAGCTACCCCAAATGTTTATCCAACACTGTAGTGGGAAGAAGGACTCTAACTCAAGGTTAACATAAATTGGCTTTTGGTGGCTTTTTGACAACTAAAAGACTAATATTGCAACAACACTGGAAGGATAAATGACTCCCTGTCATTTATGGGTGGAAGATTTCATGAAATTTTCTATTCTAGGTGTAATCTAGATATTTGGAGGGCCTTTGTCAGAATATAAGTATTATTATTTTAATTATTATAATATATTCTGCTATATACTAATATAAAGGGAATATATGTAATAATTTTTAAATACTATTCAAATATGTTCTTCCCTTTCCCCTCTTTACTTTTTTCCTATGGTGCAGTTTGTTTTTGTCTTGCACTGTAAAAAATAAATAATAAAAAAGAATGACTTTTGATGAGGGATTCCATAATTTACTTTAGCTGGAATGGCACACCAACAGTTACCTGAAACTGCACTGCTGCTTCAGGATCCCAAGCTGCTCTGTGGGAGTGTTTAAATTCATTTAAAGTATTCAGTCGTAAGGAATTTTAGGGCAGCATAGTTGTGCCTTATATGACTACAACTCAGGAGTAAGAATACCATGTGCCATATAACCCAAAAGGTAAAATGCTGCCAGTAAGGAATGGTATTCAAGGATCTTCTGTGCTTTAAGATGAGCATCAGCACTGAAATGACCACCCTCTATTACTGCTCCACCCCAAGAGATTTCTAATTAGCACCAAATTACTCAACTGAGAAAAAGTCCCAAAAAGACAAGGACCACTGCAGCAGAATTTTATAAGTTTAAACATGCTGTATTCTACCATGTTTAGGATTCAGTAGATTTTTAAAGAAGCAGACAAATGAAATGCATTGTAATTTTTATTTAACAAGTGACAACACTAGAAAACACATTGATAACCAGTGCTTCAGCAATGAATGTGGGTTCTAAAAAAGGTTCATTAAGATAAATAACTTGGTTAAGATTCTAAACCATAAGTTTTATTCCTTCCAGGAATGCTGAAATGCCAGTGTTTACAGCTGTAAATCCATATTGGAAATTCTACATAATATTATCAAATATAATCCGCAATTTATAAAAGCCGTCATTAACACTTATTAGTAGCCCCTTGCAAGTTTATTGCTTTGAGTTAAACATTCCTCAAGAAAAAAACTTAGAAACTTAACACTAATTTTGACAGAACCCATTCATACCCTCATTCAATCTAGGTTGTTAACACTGGAAGCAAAGTGATGAGTCTTCCCAGAGGTGTTTTTAAATGGAAAGCTAACACAGAACAATCCCCATGACTTGAACTTGCAAATACACTTAATATTACCACATAGTGCCAGTAGAAGATCAAAACTTGAGAAATGTTTCCCAGAACTTTTAACTGATTACTGTAAGAAGTTTATACAAAAGGAAATCTTCCTTACACATAAAAATCTGGTATTTAGAAGGCATACATGTCATAATCTCAAAGGAGAAACAACACACTCTTGCAGATTGAAGGTTCAGGTCTCTGGATACCAGCATGCAACAGCAGGTTCTGAACTGAGCAATCTAATAGTAATCACTGTATTTTACTAAATAAAAATAATAATGATGGTACTTGTGTCAGCTGAGCATCCAGTCCCTCTGTTCGCATTTATGCAGCATCAAGTGTTCTGCTGAGATCTCCATCTTCAGAATCATCATCATCTGAAGCTGCTGGAAGTATAGGACATAATCAAAATTCTTTCTAAAAACCTATGGTATGGGAAATTTATCACTTGCGTATGGCATATGCATTATTTAATATGGGGTATGTAATTTTCGAATTGGGATTGTTACTAAACTGAAAGCCACAGTCTTGTTTCACCACACATATCAATCTTATTTTTCAGGGTGGATAAAAACCAATGATTAAAAAAAAATCTCAAACAGATTTTTAACATTTAAATTGGATTGTTTAAATAATATGCTAAAGATGGTTTTCTATCTTTAAGATAAGATACATTAAGTCCAAAAGTTATTCATCATGAAATAAGGATTAATTTTTTTAATTATGAAGCATGAGGCTGCATATTCATGCAATGTTTAAATTTTTTGGTAAATGAATTCCATTAATCCATTCACAATGTCATGCACTTCCAGAAGTTTTTGTAAGATTATTGGGCAACTTTTCTATCTAGAAGATATAATCACAGATGCTTGGTTTTACAGTTCTCAAAACTGTGAGTTTGCATCGGCAGAGATCACACGTGTCTTCTTCACAGCAAAAATGTTATAAAATAAACATACAGAGTTGAGAAAAAGACCTTAATCCCATTGTTCCTTTGCAAATTTATGTACACAGTATCAACCCTTCACCTCTTAAGTGCTAATTTTCAAACAAATCAATGAATAGAAGAAGATTGTTGGGAATGGAATAGATCTGCACAAGAAGCTAAGTGTGAGGAAGGATGGGCAAGCTGTAAAAATGTAAGTGAAACCTTTTGAGCAGAATACTGTGCAAGTCTTTGAATCTTTTTGTGTCTAGCCTAAGGTTTATCTTATTATTCTTTCCCTGGAAAGGAAAACCTATAATGGCAGCAGGCCTTAAGAGATATTCCTAGTTTGGGAATATTTTAATGAATATGGGATATTCATACCTATGAGTAAGGCAGGCATGCATGCAAAATGAAAACACCTTGCAATGCTTTCATAATTATCTATCTATGGTGTGGTTCTAATAGTATAACCAAATCAGTATTTATATAATGGTAAAACTAATCTGAAAATTTGTTATTCTAAAAATGAAACTTTCATCTGATTGTAAATATTAAGATTTTACCACCAAGAATGAGTCTTTATGTAAAAAACCATGATTTAAATCTATTTGATTTAAATATCCCACCCCCGTTATCACTAGAATTAAAAATGGAAAGACACACACATATACTATATGTACTTATGTTAAAATAAAATCAGCTTTTAATATGCACATGGATATAGAGTGAAAAGCAACAGAAGTTTTTTAGTCACATGGACAGGGTTATATGCTTTCATTTTTTGACTGTATAGTGCAGAGGTGACCAGTGACTGTTCCTGAATTCTACTTTGTACTTTACAGCTCAGAAATGGCAAAAGGCCAAACTGTTATCTGTGCAATAAAAGAAATTCTGCATCATGTGTGATTTTACTTTGGTTTTATGTTCAACTGCATGTTTATGGATGGCACTATAGAAATATTACTAACAACATCAAAAGGCTTCTTTAGCACTAGCATAGGGACAGTTTCTAAGAAAAGCCATTAAATACATAATTATGATTATTATGGAATCTCCCATATTAAATGACATGGGACATAAAAACTTTTAAAAGTACCATCCATATTCTCCCAATGTGTATCAACAGTCTAGATATTCCCAAAGCTCCTTGAACTGGAAGGCAAAATTCCTAAGTGGAAGAAATTTTATCAATCAAATGTGTTTAATAAACAGGGTTTGAGTTATTACAGTAGTCATCTGTTGGAACAGAGGCCAAGAAGAATAAACAACAGAAAAGCAGAAAGAAGACTGGCAACTACTGAAGACAGATTTAGACAGGATATATTATTGTTCCATGGGGGATGGAATGGTACCTGGATCCTGGTCATACCCCCTACAAATGTAAGTCCTTCCCCACAATTATTGGGAAAGTTCTGCTTTATGGGCCAGCTCACAAATTCCTTGCTCCTGCTGTGTCCAGCTTGGCCAAGATCAATATCAGCTGGTATCAAGGAATGTTGGGATGCCTATTCATTGGGAACAAAAAAAGTGGGGTGGGCATATATACTTGCAGTCAGGTCTCTGGGAACAAGATGTAACATAACTATATATGCTCCCTGTTCCTAATTTCCCACTTACCATTCCTCTAACAAAAAGCACAATAGCCAGTAGTGCCAAGCAACTGTAGATACACGCTCAAGGATCCCAAGAGATAAGTGCCTGAGACTGATTTGTGTAATGTATCATCCTAGAAGCATAAAATACAGCTTGTCCTTACAGACTAATACAGCCAGGATCCAAAAAATATATGGGGGAAAGCTTAATAGCTAATAGCAAACATATATTATACAGCAGTGGGATATCTTTAAATGGAACAATCTCAAAAGGATACTTCTTTTGTTGAAAGCATATACTTCCAGAAAAACAAGTATGCTCCTCCTAGGCAGTCAACTAATTACATTTCTTATTTCCACTTGAAAGCCATTTGCAAAATCTAGTAAACAAAGACATTCACCTGCTTGTCTTGGCTACACTGATATGGTTTATGGGCCAAAATCTAGCCCAAATTAAACACTTTACAATCCAGTGATTTCAACTAAGTATGTGCTTAATATAGAGTTTTTCATACTCTAACTGGATTATGTCACCTATTCTTTTGCCCTTTAAATTCCTCTAACATGTAGCAAGAGAATGCAAAGTGTAGCCTGAATGCTTCAAAGCACTTTGCCTGAGGTATTTTGTTTGAAAGGTATTTCTGAAGTCCTCCTTTCACCTTTACAAGATGCTAAAATTTGACATAAACCTCATTCTTTCATTTTTATTTGGTGTTCCAGTCACAAATACATGAACATTACAGGTAGTCTCAAACACTTGAATACTTAGTGCTATACATTTCAAAACAGATGAGTTTATTCCTTGGTTCTTTTAACTTTGAAGTAAAACTAAGCAAGGGAAAGCCACCTACTTTCAATATCATCCATGTGTGCCTGAAGAGTTCTTGCAAGATTAATAAACTAGAAGCAATACAGAAAGAAGGCAGTTTTAAATGTTGTAGATCACCAAGGATTTTAAACCTCTATAAATGCCATTGTTGCCCTTCAGAAATTTAAGACATTCCTCATTTTTCATCTACATGTGAGCAGTCCAATTGTCTCCAGGAACTGTCTCCATATATAGAAAAAATATGTGAGCTGAAGGGATCAGAACTATAGTCAGCATCTCTTAGTAAGTGCATAAGTTAGAAAAAAGCCTGTTGCCATCATGGAATGGCTGCTGTCCAACTGTGATCCAGCAGGTTTCACTTCTCTATTAAAGTGCCTGGGAGTGTACAGCTGAGTGTACAGCTAGGTATTACTTGCATGCAGGAGAACGGTACTGTATGAACTCTAAATACACGGAATAAAGGTCCATTTGGAAATTTCAGACAGGTTATCATATAAGAAAGATGAGCATGTACAGTTCACTGAAATACTTATGCATATTTTCAAACCCTGAACTAGAACTATTCAAATTTTTTGAATTTGGGTTGCTTGAATATGAAGGACACCCTTTGAACTTGCAAGATTTCAAGAAAAATCTGCTTAGTTGATCTAACAAAATGAAATCTAGTATTAGGAAGAGGAAATGCCTTTAATTAAGTAAAGGGTCATGGAGAAGTGAAAAGGTAGCTTTAATTAACCTGTATCTATTTTGTCATTCCTGATGGAACTAGCCAGACTGAGAACTTTATTATAGTATATAAATATCTAGAAGAATCAAATAACTAAAAGAAAATCCTTTCCCAAACAGGTACTATTCTAGGAATTCTTAATGGTCAGGGTAAGGAAATGTGTCATGTTCAGATTTGTTCAAAGAAAGTATGAAGATATAGAAAATGTTCAGAAGAGGCAACAAAAATAAAGAGTTGGAGCAATTTTCCTGCAATCAGAGGCTGTTTGTGAATATCTAGTTCAGAAAAACAGACAACAATAGGCTACAACAATGCCCACTAGCTTAAGATAGTTTTTTCAGAAAATGAAAATGTATGGAATTTATCCTCTGGTTTAGTTTGTCAGTACTGTAGCTCTCAACATAATCTTGAGAGATCAAGTTACACTCAGGGAGCACCCAATGCCTGTTTTGTGTTGTCTGTCCCAGTATGCTTTAAAATTAATTAGGTGTTACACAGTACTCTGGGAAGTTACCAATCGATCAAATGAACCAGAGGGCCCTACATGCAAGCAGAAGAATTTCTCTGTTCGACCGTGTCACATTGGTTTCTCACACTAGTTGCATTCCCTGAACTACCAGTGGCTCCAGAGGGTAGTCTGTCCTTTACAAGCAGTGTTTGTAAGACAAGAGGGACTGAAGCAGGAATGGGCAGAAAGCCACAGTTGGAAACATGGCCATCTGATCCTGGCTAATGTAAATTTTGAGGAAATATGAAAAGCATGCTTTAACAGGCGTCATAATCAGCCTCTCCCACAGAAGCAGCTCACACCACTTACCCGAACTCGTGTGTTGGCCTCACTTGTAGTTCCCAGCATGTCTGAAAAGCGCTGTTCACACAAGTGTAACAACACTACAAGGTAAAGCCCAGAACTGATAAATTCATAGTCTGCCTAGGAAGAGAGGGCATTATCAAGTCAAACATGTCTGAAATGCACAACTGGTACTACATTTTACTGATTATTTTGTCCCAGTACATATATGCAGGTATGCTCTTCTTTCAGTAATTTCTATTGAAGACTCAGATCTTAACATGGTTGCACTTTAAATAACTGCTCTGACTAGATAGATCTGACTCCCAAGTTTATCTCTCAATAAATTGGCTACCTCTATGCTTAAGTAGCCATCTTGAAAAGATGAAGCTTAAGATCTTTATAACTAGCAGCAAATCTTATGGGCTCCTTTTTGCTAAAGAAAGGTGCCCTAGATAAACATTCAGACCTTAAGCTCCAATGATTTAAACATGGATGGTTTACACTAACTAAGCAGCAAGTATGAAAAAGCAGAAGCAAAGTAAAATACAAGTATACAAACTCATATTGAAAGCTTCATACTACTTAGTATTTATATAGTACTGAATATACAAGATGAAAGTATCCTACTTTTTCTATTAAGATGTACAAGTCTTGCAGCTCAGCCACTACTAATAGCAAGGATCTGAGTGAATACATTACTACTATCACCAGCTAATTGGCCTGTTTTCCCACACCATTTCCCACAAAGGCTCTCAAAACTATCACACTTCCTTTCCACCCTTTTGCTATGCATTTTTTGTAAGTTTGCGCCAGTATTAAGATGACAGGGGCACAATGTAGCAGGGGAGGGAGAATTATTTGTGGTGTCATCAAGAAACAATGGTGATGGATACGGATGCAGCAATACAAAGAATCTTTTCCTACTGACTATGTATTGCCTTACTTACAAATAGAAACACAGCATCAGATCATATGTCCTGTTATAACAACATAGCATAGTTATGACTCATGTTCAAGAGAGTCATAAGATTGTATCCTACAGTCCTCTTCAGAGACAAAAATCCATTGTACTGCCAAAATATAGTTTGTGTCTGCCTGAAAAAATAGTGCCTGCCCTTTAACTCTCAAGACTCCTTACTCAAATAAGACAGCAAGTGGGGTAAGTTTATCAATGTTCATTATGGCTTCCTATTTATATCAGTTTCTATTTCATCTTTTTCCAAGCCTCAAGACAAACAACTGATCACTATGAAACACATATAACCCAGCCTTTATAAACACACACCTGAAGCAAAGGACAGAATGTGTTCTACAAGGTGATTATACAATTAAAATTTGACCTAAACAAATGTTTTCTTCTAGGGAAAAAAGTTGTCCTGAGTCACAGCACTAAACTGACACTTACCAAATTAGCCAAAATATACTAACTTGTTCATTTGCATGTGCTCTATGAAGCTCATGGATATCAAAATTGTCAAGATTGAGATGCAATTTCTCTTTGCACAGCTCACAAGTGGTTACTGCTTCCAAAGAAGAACCTAAGAAAATAGAACAGTTATACTAATAGAACAGAAAATACTCCTGAAAAACTAAGTAGACATCACTCAGGTATGTGAAAGCACAACATGGAACAATGGTTCAGCTAGGTTACCCTTGCATACACAAATGTAAACCTAACTACACAGAATACAGGAACCAGTGACCAAATAGCCTCCAAGGGCGAGCTGCAGGGGACTAGGCATGGCCACACCTTACCTCAGTTGTTCTATAACCAAAGATCCCAATAGATCTTACACCCAGTGCTTGAGCCAGGAGCCAACATTTGTCATACGTACATGGCTTTCCCTATCACCTCACTGTAATCTCCAATTTGTAAGGGAGCCCTTTCCCCTTATTTTATGCAATTCCAATGAGTGGCACAAGCTGCTTCAGGTAAGGTGCAGAGCCCACAGTATAAAATTACTGTACCCCTTCTTATATTGCTACAAGGTATTCTCGTTTCCAAAAAACTTTCTCTCTCTCTCTCAAAAGTAAGGAGTCTCTCTCTACAATAGATAGCTTCTGCTACGCAGTCTCTCCCACTGCTTTCATTAAATGATCCACTCCACCTTCCATTTACAGTAGCTTCTATGAGATTGGAAGTCCTTCTGTTCATTAAAAAACAACTCAGGGTCTAAGCCATTATCTGTTTCCTGTATACTATTCTAAACCACTCCCTTACCTGAATTAATCTTGGACTGTAGCCACTTTTTCATACACTCTTGGTGAACATACTGCAGACTTCCAGTGCATTTACATGGCTCTATTAAGAGGTTAGTAGCAGATGTGGATGACATCTGACAAATTCTACATAAGTCCCCTTCTTCCTCTTCTGAGTCTTCTGAAAGGAGACTAAAATGGGAAAGGGGGATTAATCTGTAGAACTGAAATAAGCATTCCAAATATTTAAATATTAATCATATTATCTAAGACAGTAATCAATATTGCAACGGATAAACAGTTCTCCCAATCCAAGTTGTCAGTGATGCTGCAGGAATGCCACATAGAGAAGAGTCTTATGCTGTCCCCAGAAACATAGGCTGAGATTGCAAATTTCTTTACATGAACATAAAAGAGCCCCACCCTTTCTTCCGTATACAGTATTGTATTCCCTTCCAAAAGCTTACTCCTAGGAATTGGTGGAACTCTAGGAATGGTGGAGACAGCTGCACAGAGAAGAATTGACTTTTTTTCCTCTCACACCCACACGCACGGGCATGCACAACCCAACCTATGTGAATTAACTGCTCAAGGAAAGTTGTATCTTTTCCAAAGGAAAGTTGAAGATTGCATGGTACATGTGGACTTGCATGGTACATGTGGTTTATACTACAAACCAAGGGTGACATGAGCATGGTTTAATGTGGCCAGATTTAGTCAACAAGCCACAACCCTATCATGGGTTGCATCTTCATAATGGTAGCTTCATGTGCCCATGCACACCATGGCTCGTTGTGGGTTAAATAATCCATAGTGAGCCTAGTGTATTGTACAAAACAGATCAATATCTTCTTTCAATTTTATGAAAACTTCATTAAAAATCTATGTGTTACCTTTCTTTAATTTTTTGAAGCCTTTCAGGATCTCTTGAAGGTGGTATTTTAGATTTGTCACTATCTTCTCCTCCAGGTTGATTCCAGCCTGAGGGAATAATATCTACTGTTATCATAACATTGTCAGACAAGTTGTTTCCCAGTGTTGGGGGAACTGCAAACCGGAAAAGAGAACCAGGAAACATTCCTGATATTCCTGAATTTCTTCTACCTTGCACAGAATCTGGCCCCGAGGCAACAGATGTAGCACCATTAGGTACTGCAGGTGTTGATGGCCTAGCAGCAGACCTGGGGGAATCATTTTGTGCTTCAAGAGATGTCTCCCCAACAGATTCTCTTCTCCTAAAAAGATGCAGTGATCTAGCAGGTGTTTCAGAGGTAGAGGTTCTTGCAGTTTCATCTCTTCCTTCTCTCCTTCTTCTGGAAAATAAAGGTGTACACCTGTTCCTCAGAGAAGATGACAACCAAGAACCTGCATTCCTATTTTCTGAATCATGTCGGTAACTTTCAGCTTCCGAATCATTACTAGAATTTTGTGAAACACCTGCCAGGCCCCATCGTCTTCGAAGAAAGCTAAATCCCTGAGAAACATCAGGAGTCTGAGCTTCTGTATCATCAGAATTTGTAGCTGTGTTCATAGCACTAGCTTGGGTATAACCCTGAGCTCTAGGAACAGTTGAATCTTCAGAACCTAGAGGTCTTGGTGTCAAAGAGTCTTGGCTAGACCTTCTTGAAAAAAATGTGGAAGACATACTAGAAGCTAAACGAGACAGTAGTTGCCGAGTTGTACGCCTTCCTTCAGTATCTGCAGGAGGTTCACTTAATGACCTTTGGGATGGCATAACCCTTTCAGAAATGCTTGAGGAACTGGTTCCACTTCTCATGGCACCATGGGAAAACTCTGGCTGTATATTCCTTTGAGTAGACTCTAATTCTCTTGAGACATAGTTAGATCTTGAATTCCAGCTATGGTCTCTAGACAGTAATGATGACTGATGTTCAGAAGGCAACTGGCGGTTCATGGATGTGTTCAGCCTCAAAGAACTCAATGAGTTTTCTTTTGGTCTTGCTCCCTGTGCATATGAAGAAGCAGATCTTTCCTGAAGATCTATCATAAATCACAGAAACCAAAAAGCATAAACTATTAAGATAATAATCCAGCACAGGATATGATTATGAGTTAAACTAAACTAACCTGGATTAACTAGACCCCATAAAAAACTTTTTAAACCAAATTATCCTGAAAACATGGATGGTAATGTTTACTTAATTTTTATTCTGCCCCTCTTCCTAGGAGCTCATGACAGCATGCATGGTTCACCCCTTCTCCTACCCCACGAGCTAGTACTGAGACTCAGCTGCCAACCCAAGGTCCACTGGGTTTTGTGGCATACAGGTGACCAAATCTGGGCCTGTCCAATGTTATTCCGGCACTAACTACTATAACATACCAGCTTGAAAATAAATCTCCATTATAGGCACCATGAACATAAGGTTATCTGTAGATAACTGTTCTGAGAGCTCTTTCACTAAATAGCAGTACATAAAAGCTAGAAATAAATAAATAGTAATACACCACAACCAAAATTGTGGTGTATTACTATTGTGGTGTACACCACAATCAAAACATCACAATTATAGAAGCAGCTGTCCACTTGGCTTCCATAAAAGCCAATCATATCCAATAATATTAATATGACAGAAAGGCATTTTTACTGGAATTATCTTTTTAATAGCCATTCAACTTTGGAAGGTGGATAACCCAATACTAATCATGAATTTTCATTGAACATCAGTTATGAGTTAACCTAATGAATAAATAAAGGAAAATTGTTATTTCTCCCTTGCAACTGTTTTTGTAATTTTTTGTCTAAACACCAACGTGTTGGATCCAGGAAATGGACAAGCAGAATTCTACTTGCACAATGGGTTTTCCTGGCTCCTCTCTCACAAAGTTGCCCCTAAAGATCAAAACTGAGGGGCTGCAGCAGGACAGGGAAATTGAAGGAAATCAGAACTATTAGTTCACACAAGTGCCTTTTTGCTTGCACAAGCCATTTCTGAATCAGTAGTAATATTCAAAGTAACTCTAATTAAAAGTGAAGTTAAATAGCATAGTTGTGTAATGTAAGGTATAGACATAAAACTAATATTCCTTCATTGGAAAATACAATGCTAACCAGACAGATAATTCAAAAGTTCACCAAGTTCTGGTTTCAATTTAGCTAGACTTTAACCTTTGGAAGGTAATTCCACTATTAGTGCCACAGTCATTGGAAAAGTAATTCAAATCCAACAGGACCAATGGCTTTGTTAGCTAGGAAGTAATCATGTTCCAGTCCTACACATCTGGAACGTTCCATGTTGAGGAATGCTGAGTTACTCTATCCATTAATAATCTAGGCCACACAGCCTCTTCCCAGAAAAACCAGTCAATGAACATTGGGTGGAAAAAATTTTTGCACGTCTGAACTGATTCCAAGTCTGTGTTTCTTCTCCAAGTGAGTAAACTTATTTTATTAGTCCAAACTAGTGACAATGGATACTGGTGAAAAGGGATATGACCAGTACATTAAATGCCCACAAATATAAACCAGCTTCAAAATAATTTGTCTTATAAAAAGAAACAATGCAGAACTGTTCCTTTAGAAAATAAAACTGAAGTAGAATCTTGCAACCACTGCACAACCTAGTTACATGTATGAACCAAGAGCAATGGCTTCAACTAAACAAAGGCCAGATGACTGGCTGTGAACACTACAAATGGAACCAACCAATGTGCCTGAAATTCTCAGGTTTCCAATACATACATGATGAAGATGGGAAATCACCATTCCTGTGACTACAATCCACAAGACTAACAGATGGATCTGTTCTTTCTAGCTCTCTCCTCTCTCTCACAAGTTCAGTTCCTAATGATCCAAGTACCATAGATGAAGATCTGGACACATCATTGTACCTCCATGAGGAATCTAAAACATAAGTTAAAGCTGTTATGTCTTCCTGCTTCCTTGCTACAGGCTTTAAACCCTAATGATGCTATGTTCAATGAATGTTCATATTTTTGTTTGGACGACACTTCCCTTTTCTAAATGTCGTTATACTTTATGTACAGTGAGGGAAGCAGATCCGAAGTGACTGAACTGAGCACAGAGGAGGTAGGAGAGGAGCATTATCCAATTTCCCTGGAATACGTTAAGAATGAATCATAATTAAGGCAAGATTTTAATGTATTGCTCTCAATCCTTCCACAACCAGCTAAGCATTTTTAAATTTCTAGCTGCACTAGTTTACTATTACAGTTCTGCACTTGACGGTCAGAGTCATTGTATTCCAGAAATTCTGAACTGGGAATAAAATCTTTACATTGTCACAAAATATCCCTCTTGGAAATTTGTGTGTGTGTGTCTTGAGGACAAAAAAGTCCCTTGTTTGTTCTCTGACCATGAGAGAGACAGGCAACACCAGCAAGCAGTTTTATATTTTAAAAAATTCTTTATTGTAGGTACACACTAACAGTTGAGTGAGCCCATCTCCACTGGGGACCAGCTGCCACAGTCATCATGCATGGCAAATGTATATGTTTAGCTTTTTGCAATGGTTACTTAACAGAAAATATTCTTTTGTACATGCTTATCTTGACCTACACTTCTTTTTAAAACATCTGGTATCAAAACATCTGCCTCTGGGCTAATCTTTACAAATTCTGACCTTCTTGACAGAGATTTATATTTTCAACCTTCTTGTGTCTGACAGAACACTAAGCAACTGACCTTAGTTTGGTTTTCAGGGAAAAATATATTATTCATATACATCTGATAAGTATATGTATGATGCATCTGTCCACAGACAGTTGTATTTGGGTAAGCTCAAGTCTATGAAAGGTCATTTCATAATAAATTGTCAGAATTGTATCCAATGGTGGGAATCTACTAATGGATGTTTTTGATCCAGTAGAGGCTTCTGTCAAAGGATTGTGGAAGGAACTGGTTTTTGCCCATTTCCCCAGAAAACTGTTTTAGGGGCTTAGGAAATCCCTTTGGAACCATGTGGGAGGTGGCACAAGGTGCAAGGAAAATCAAAGAAAATCACCTTCTTCCTCATTCTTTGGATGGAAGAGTCCTTTGACAGTGGAAGGACACTAATGATTATAACTCATTGAATCTTCTTTGGTTCCTTTGCTTGCAGCCTATTGTTTAGGGTATAATACAATACCATACAACTGTTCCTAAGGAGATTCTGGGGTACTTTTGTGCCCTGGACATGTTTTGGTTTATGGGGGGGGGGAATGTTAAAGAGCGAAGGCTGAAATTTTGGGATGGTCTAGCCACGACACTTTGTGTCTAGGAGAACACAGTGTCCTAGAAGGACTAATTGGTGCGACTGCTTATGTGCAAATTAAACTACAAAATGTGATCTGGGGGATACGTGTGATCCTCTGCTTATGCAATGAGGGTTACCAAGCTTTGGTATAAGCAAGATGAAGATAATACACTGTTTATAGCTTCAGCACATTACATACCTGAGACTGTGTTTAAGCCATTACTTCTCACACTAGAGGTAGATGTATAAGAAAGTTTGGGTCTTTTAGAATCAGTATCCTGTTGCTGGTTATGAAGCCTTGAAGAATATGCTCCCTGAGTTCTTTCAGATTCACCAAGCCAAGAAGATGTAAGAGGCGAAGATGATGATGTAGACTACAAGCAAAGTATTGGAAGAGTTAATGTTTTTCTGTAAAATAGCACATAGTCTGTAACAGTAGGTTAGAGAAGACTTAAATCAAAATATTAAATGAATACATCTGGTAAGATAAAAATAAACATTTGCACACAGCTGAAATTAAGAACAAACTAATTTTTCAGGTATTAGATACTACCATTAAAAGTTTATTCTCAGTTCCTTCCATCCACTTACGTAGTCTTAATGGAAGTAGGCTACGTTACAGAATCAGAAATTAAGTTCAAGTGACCTCCTAATTCTACAACCATAACCTAGTCAGAAAGTGTTACACCTGTACCATCCTCATTACAAAACCAACTGGGTATCTAAAGGAACGCTTGCGTCCATATATGCCCTCCCGCCCCTTGAGATCAGCAACAGATGCCCTTCTCCGGGAACCCTCTGTGAATGATATTAGGAGGGTGAGTACCCGGAAGGCTTTCTCTGCGGTGGCGCCCCATCTATGGAATGCGCTCCCCAGAGAGGTCCGCCTGGCGCCGTCGTTATTTGTTTTTCGGCGCCAGGCTAAGACCTTTTTATTTAAAACTTATTTTAATTGTTAATTTATTATGTAGGTTTTTTTTAAATTTTAAGCCAAGATGCACCGGGTTTTAATATTTTTATTGTATAATTTTTATATGCTTTTGTTTTGTTGTGAGCCGCCCCGAGGCTTTGTTGCGATGGGGGCAGCATAGAAATGTTTTA
>NW_025336598.1:34149039-34150490 GCF_004798865.1 Varanus komodoensis
CTGGCGCCGAAAAACAAATAACGACGGCGCCAGGCTAAGACCTTTTTATTTAAAACTTATTTTAATTGTTAATTTATTATGTAGGTTTTTTTTAAATTTTAAGCCAAGATGCACCGGGTTTTAATATTTTTATTGTATAATTTTTATATGCTTTTGTTTTGTTGTGAGCCGCCCCGAGGCTTTGTTGCGATGGGGGCAGCATAGAAATGTTTTAAATAAATAAACTTCCAAACGCCTAGTAATGGGGTTTTCTTACTATTTAGATGATCTGCCTAAAATTTAACACTTTAAAGGTTTACCTGCTAAAACAATTATAAAGGATATTAATAGAGAATATCTATTAATATATTATTAATTTTATTAATATAAAGGATGTTACCACAGAAAGAAGTTCAAAAGGCCTTAAAGCAAAACCCAGTTTAACCAGCCAGTTTTTCTTCCATGATGTTCATATGGCTATTGCTCAACATACTTTGGTAGCTTCTCAACTTCATTAAGCTATATCTAGTGCTGCCCTTGAAGACAATTCAGAAACTTCACCTGGAACAGACTGCAGTAGTGTACTGGCTAGAACAGAACATATTAACACCTGTTGTTTTTCTGATCTGCATTGCCTGAAAATTTGTTTCTAAGACTAATTTATGCTAATGCTGTTTTATGCTATGTTTTGTATGCACTTCTGAAATCTGTAACTGTTTAGATAGATAATTATTCATCTAAATATAGGTAAAATTTATTTGATCTCTCAGGTTGATGAATATGCCAGCTCCTTAAAGGAACTTTATGACTACTTTAAACTTTATTTTTTCTTTTGAAAAAGTTGCCAAATATCTGTCGAAGGCAAATACACTATAAGGGTCCTCATAATTTTCCTTCTTGTGCACTTATTGTACTGTGTGATTGCTTTTTATTCCATTATGCTAATTTAGAAAAAAAGTTTTTTAAAAAAACTCTGCCTACAAGCATGTGTCTTGATTCTTAGTTTCCTTTTATTTCTCCAGTTCCATTCTTGCCTTTAGGAAAAGTGCACACACACACAAAATAGTATTTAGAAACTTCTAAAAATCCAACTCATGCCTAAATGCCTGATAAGTTTTGACTAACTTCCTAAAAACTTTGCTGTGGTACCTCCCTTGTAAGGTGGTTCTATACAGCTGGCACCACTATAAAGGAGGTTCCTCATGTGGCAACTAGTTTTGCTTCCAATGGTAAGAAGAAAGGTTTCTCTAGATAATCAGTGAAGAGAGATTTATATGGAAAGCTCATATATTCTTTTAAGTAGTCTGGGCCCTGACCATTTAAGGCTTTCTATGCAAGAACCTCCTTCAATTAACAAAAGGCAACCACAATTCTATTGTCGCAAAGGCAAAGTCCAATGTAAATCCAGGTCAAGTCAAGAAGTTACCCGAGGGTGTGGAATGGGCTTCCACAAGAGGTCGTTGAGGCCCCAT
>NW_025336598.1:34150590-34210687 GCF_004798865.1 Varanus komodoensis
GTGTGGAATGGGCTTCCACAAGAGGTCGTTGAGGCCCCATCGGTGAGAGTGTTCAAAGATAGGCTAGACATGCACATGGCGGGCATGTCGTGAGTGGAGCTGGCTGGAGCCGGGGGTCAGACTAGATGGCCTGGGAGACCCCTTCTGACTCACTCTATTTCTATGTTTCTATGTTACCCAAATACAACTGTCTGGGGACAGATCAATTATGCATAAGAGAACACAGCTAGCACAAAATACCCATCCACAAGAGATTAGTTACATAATCCTAAGTACAGATCCAACATCATCAAGTGTCCTAGTCAGGCATTCTCCTACATGGCATTCCCACAAAGGGAAGGGCCCCATTCCCCCTGACAGCTATGTACTAGGAAACATGTTTACAAAGGGGTGGCCATGCTATGCATGGGGCCTCCCATGATGACATGGAACTCTGACTATGCATGCCTCCATTTCACAGTAGTCTATGCACAGGCTCTCCATCAATATAAAAAGGCATGCAATTGAAATAATTGCATTAGGCGGTAAACCTGAGTAAAGTTGATCTCCCTATGTGCTGTAAACTTCACTTTGAACATTTAGTGGAAGAAGACTGAAGGTGAACATTCTTCCACTAAATGTTTCTGAACCTCAGATTTTGAGTATTAAGTAAATTCTTCTCCCGTTCTTTGTACACTCCATAGCCAACTACAGGTATATGTAAATACTGCATGATACTAAGAAACATGAACATAATCATAGATAAAGCCTATCCTTACCACAAGTTGAGGAATTTATCTTCTAATGTAAAATCCAGTGCATCTAGCTAAAAATTCTAACTTTTTCCATAAAAGCACAGACACAGAATGGGAAGCATAACCATAGACAACTTTTCATGACTACCTCTTTTAGCTGAGGCCAGGGAAGAACTTCCTGGACTTATCCCATGGATTCTGGCATCCATTTCACTGCTTCTGCCTATTTCCAGCTAACATTTGATGTTCTAGTCCTCTTCCTCTTATAGTCTTAAGATCTTATGTGGCCTGAGTGGAATCATTAAAATATTATCATAAGCGGATGCTACCTCCATTACAAATAAATAAGTAAATATTGTTTAAAATTGCATTTGAGTGAACAATGTGGTTTTGTCCGCCCATGGTGAAGTTGCAAAATTATTTGTAGATATCATGTTGTGTAGACAAGTTTTCCACTGTTTAAAAATTACAGTGTATTTGTGTCCCTCCACACAGGAACACCAACAACCTATTAGTATAAACACTGCAGGGCAAAAATAGTAAGATAAAAGTTAAACTTGGATGAGGAAATCCACATTGGAAAAGCATGAATCCTCACAGATATTTTTCTAGTGTATTTTTTTCTGGAAATATCCCAGACACATTTCTTCAATCCCTCTGTACCTTTTAACACAAATCTTGACTATTGATGCTGCTTACATGTTTCTTTGAAATGTGATTATGAGAAATTAATTTAACATCAAAATATTAAGCAGCTAGTTATAACTTTAAAAGTATTTTAGGTGACCCTTTAGGAGACAACTTAACAGCTCTTACCAATCTGTTTCTGCTTCCCAAAAATCTTCCAGACCATGGACGATCAAGTGTTCCTGAGTAACGAGTTGGAGATGAAGCTGGAAGCTTCCATGGGCTTTCATATACTTCACTTTCTCCAATTGCCCAGTCTCTGCTGGAACTATGCAACCGGCTAGATTCCTACAAAGCAAGATATTTATTTCAGCCTTCTGTTCAAGTCATTATACCTTACAATTAAGTCTAATAAGCAACATTTGCTACATTTAATCTAAAACATCAAAATGTTAAAGAGATTTATATTCTTGGACTGCTACCAAAATATTACAGAGCTTATTTTCTTATTTATGCACTATCAAAATCAAGAAATATGACATTTTTCTACCTGTTAGAATGGGCATTCTAGATACAGATATAGCATTATCTTAAAAAGTTGATAAGAAATGGTCACCATAGAAAGAACTCTGCTTTCATTCACCTATGTCTCAAGTAAGATCAGAGCTATACAAAGAATGGAGAGAAATGCAGACATTTTGCTCAGGAAGTAAGGACTTCTTCCCTTGCAGTAGTGCCCTATGTTAGCAAGACTAGAAATGATATGTAGCAAGGAGGGGGAGAAATAAGAGCTGGACCATCTCTAAGATCATTAGTTCTTTAACATCTTAATTTTCTATTAGGGCAGAATTCATCCTTCTTAATTGAAGAATTTATCATCAAGGTAACTACTGGTCATGGCCTGTTTAAATATACTAGGTATGTTTACACTCAGCAACACATATAAACAGTGTTACTGCTACCTGCAATGTTAGCTGCCAGGGATCTGTGACTGGGAATGCAATGATGCACCTGAGACTTAAAGCAGTAACCAACAGGGGCATTCTACATTCAAATAGTAATAGCAGCGCTCCACTGAATCATTCAGCCGTACATATTATGCCAGTAGAACACACTGCAGTATCTGATGATCCACACTCATAAAAGTGGTTGCACTCATCTAATTTTAGTTGGATTCTCTCCTTCTGCATAGTTCAGCATCTAGTTTACACAAATAAAATTCAGTATTATGGAACAAGTAATATCAATATAGCCAACAACATGTTTAAAATGGACTTGAGGAACAGTTTGTTGGGAAAATGAAGATTCTAAAAGAATTATCTTTCATAATGATATTTTAAAAATTTGCAAAAGATTTTTGCAAGTGAGGAATCCAATACAGCAATAATAGCTACGAATCTTCCTTTGTTCCTTGTATTTTGGCATTTCTGAAGCCTTCAAATAGAAGATAGTAAAAGGAGAAGCTCTGCCTGATTCGTAATTCATATAGCTCAGTCTTGTTATTTCTTGTATTCAGAACAAATATTCTCAGCTATTCTACCCATTTAAATTTTATAGTTTCTCATTCAGTTACTCAGCAGTTTAACAGTTCTAATCTGCTTTTCTACATCATTTGAAGGTCCCAAGGGCAGTTATTATAAAGCATTATTTTGTTTTCTATGAGTCTGTGGAAAAATGTCAACACAGTAAGTATCATAAGACAGATGGCAGATAATGTAAGGAACCCTTATATAAACCTAGCTCCCATAGCACTATCAGTCTGTAAATTCCAGGCCAAACTCATTTGCTCATTTGATAGTTGCTTTTGACCCGGGTAACCTTACAAATTTTGGGATCAACATGCCTGAGAAACTTTATCTCGCTATCTTAGCACATATACCAATGAGCTATATCCCTTGCGCCTGTTCAGAACACTGATGTCTAGCAACAGAACATTACCCCTGTAACCTGTAGGTTTTGGAATTATCTGACCACTGCTCTCTGTAGGAAACATAAAAACTTTCTATTTCTACTTATATTTGGCCATAATTTCTAATGATTGATGTTATTTCTATTTTCTTCTTTAAGCACTTTGTGAAAATGGATGTAAATGTTTATATACACATTTAATTTTGAGCTACAACAATATTACTAAGACCTCAATTCTTATTCCTGCTTACTGTTAAGAACCACTGAGCTCACCAAATTGCATATATTAGGAGGGCAGCCCAAGTTAAAGAATCTTCTAAGTAAACTTTATCCAGTATTCCAGCTATTGAATGAATGCAATCCATTTTACAAGCAGCACATGTAAGGCATTCTTACATACATTTCAACAGAAAAAATGCCTACTTATATAATCTACTGCAATTGTACTGAGAAAAGCAGCAGAGAGAAGAGTTACAAATCCCTTCCAAATCATTTCATAGGTCAGTCTTACAGAGTGGTACCAAAGCTAAAAGTAGCTACATGAAGTATATCTATTTTTAGATACTTAATTCTGCTAAACGTCCAAAAACGCAAGCTAGCACACAACACACTTGGTTCTCTCAGTGAGGCCCTGTATACCTCTTCAATAGAAACCATTAGAAACCATTCCTTCTAAGACAATGCTTCTACACTACATAATCTTCATAAAACTAACATAGCTTGACACCGAGAAACTTGACAGAAGAGAAAGTACTGAACGGAGCACACAAACAAGAGCTAAGGAAAAATGCCAAAGTTGCAGAAATTACACAATTATATACACTATTATCAAAGATCAAACATGCACTACAGTACTGCATTTGCTCCACAGAAAGTCTACTATTGGGAGTACATCCATAATTATTGTAAGTATGTGAGAAAAGAAGAGGAAGAAAAAGAGCCTGTACATGGTAGGAATGTAATGGCCAGAGGTGTTACACTGCACACAAGAGATGCACTGCATCTCTCAGTGGAGGCTGGATAATCCAGCATTGGGGAGACAAGAGAAGCAATGCTGCAATCATACTAAAATGCAGCACTTTTTAGAATGCAAGCAAATGATGGCCAATTAGAATGCGAGCAAATTGGAATGCGAGCAAATGATGGCCATTCTGGAAGGGGCTAGGTAAGACTGCCACATGGCACAAACAACATAAAAGTTAGAGGCAGAAGGAAAGAGGTTTTCCCCTTTCCCCAAAGTCAGGTGGTTTGAAGTCCCATTCACTTTGCCTCTGATAATTCACTGAGAACTGAAATAATTTCTAGTTGCAAAGCCTTGTCTCAGAGGGATGGATACATGCATTTAGCAGCTGCAGAAGCAAACCTCACCTCCCTGTACTCCTACGTTGTGCTTTCTACTAGCTGGAACCACTGGGAGTGGGAGAGGAGGTAGCTGGAGAGATGACAGGATGGCTCGTTATCATGGCCTCTCCTCCCCTGAAACACCCGTCTTATCCCCCTCTCCATGATTGCATTCCTAACCTCAGAGGCCGGCTGGCATGATTCGGCCCGCAACAGCTGTGCGGGGGTGGGGGAGGGACAGAGTTCCAATTCCCAACTCTAAGGTTAGAGCACTGTTTCCATCCTGTGATATGAAAATCCAAACTAGCCTATAGCCCCTAACATATTTACTTTTTTCAGAGCAAGAAGGTAGAAGCGTTCATGACCAATTTATCTTCATTTAACTACTACTAAAATTAGACTGCATTAAAAGAAAATAATATTAAAAAAGGGAACTAAGGAGCAATTTACATCTGTAATTCACAACAATGAAATGTATCCTATGGAAGTTTAAGCCGCACTTATTCAAGTGGCAGAACTGGGAGTTGTAGGGCTTTTTTCTCTCTAAATGTACACAAGACCACTCCCTTAATAATGCAATTTCTCATAAACTACTTAAGGGAGAATGATAGGGGGAAGAAAAGAAGATAAACATTATTCTGCATGTTTGATATAACCAAGCTGACACTTAGAAGCTGAAGATGGATGCAGCATATACGACTGCAAACATAAATTTACCTGGCATCCAGATTCCGGTCTCAATGAAGACTCTCTCATATGATATGAGTCAGTTATGTTGGTTCCTCCACTTCCAGTTCCTGTCCTAACACTTCGAGAACTGGATGGCTGAACAGATACCCGCCGTGGAATTCTTGACGGTTTTGATTCCATTTTCTATATACTGTGAAACAAATATTCAGATTTTCCAATCAGATGAAAAAATGCCAGTGTACATGGGACCCTAGCATGCTAACATTTCCACCAAGCGGCAAGAAAATATAGTTTCAATGAGATATTGATGCAGGCACATGCGAATTCTTCTTTGTTACATCAGCATCACTAAAATGATGCCAAGTTCCACTTTTCTATTTTTAAAAGTATATTCTTGCCTCTTTGTTCCTATTACTCCTTACCCTTGACTTTTTGGAAGTTGCAAGTTATGCTTCTATGACTGCACACAGATTCAGTCAAGAGAGAAAAAAAGTTTTATCAGGCAGCCTTCCCTAAGTTGAACATACTGTGTTGCTGCATAACCAGTTCCTTCCTTTTTCTAGCTTCAGAATGTTTCTCATTCTTGCATTTTCCGTACCTACATAACATTCATTTCAATGGCTATGGCATAATGTTGTTTTATTAAATGATATATTTATTATCACAGTGTATGGAGGTGAAATCATGGGATCAGATGTTCCTAAATATACCAAAATGACTTCCTTTCCCCTTAAAAGATAAACTGGTTAGTGTAAGTTACATGAGAATGACAGAAAGGGCAAGGAAAGAGCCACTATGTCAGAAAAATATAGTGTACTCAAAGTTTCACATTAAAAATGGTTAAGGTTACTTTGTTAAAAGTTTTTAGTTCAGTCTGTGCATTTATCAGGCATTCAACACACTGTGATTTGCTGTAAGAAATTCCCAAATACAGTGTTTTTCTTTTAAGGTTTCCTTCTGCAAAAATCCAGATTTAAACTTTTTCCATCTACGTTAACTTTGAACTGGGATACTTATATCTTACCATATCTTTTCAGTGCTGCCACTAAAAAAAAGTGTATGCCTTTGTCCTTTTTTTGTTTTGTTCCTGTCCTGCCACTGACATCATCTATCAAAGGTAGATACCTTGAGGCATATTAGTTTACAATCCCATCTTTTTTCATGCTAGATAATGCTGATAGGAGTTGGGGACTTCCACATTTTGCTCTACAAGTTGCCCACTAACACACTGCAGAAGTAACCTATTCAAGAATATTACATCTACCCATTTCACTGAAATTAGTAGCAGAGTACTTCAAGCACTAAGTGATCTGCAAAGTTCTTTAAGGGCAGAATGTTACGCATATTCAAACAGAAAAAAATCCTACAGAACAGTTCCCTTGTCAACCAAGAAAGTCTGAGAATGCAGAGAGTTGTAGAATTATTTTCCACCTAAGCATGTATAGGAATGCAACTCATGTATACCTGAAAGCATCGTTAGAAGTACACTGTCCTTGATTTATTTTATTAACATTTGCACTGATTAGACAAATGCTATAGTTTAATCATCACATAAATCAAACTGATTATCACTGATAATTAACATTTAAAGAAAACCCATGTCTTTTAAAAGAACAGTCTGGTAAATCAGACTAAAGCCCTTGCAGGCCAGCATCCTGTTCCAACAGTAGCCAGCCCTGACTATTCATATGCAGCATGATGGCTATGCTGTCCACCTTGCCTCCAAAAAGCATACTGCTTCTCTCCATGGAGAATCCATTTTGCTATCACACCCCAGTGTCACTGAAAAACCAACCGTCTCTGAAGTTCATCTCATTTTTTAATGAGTCCTGACTGCTAACACAGTTTCCTGATGGACTCCTGTGTTGCCTTCCACCCCTTATTGAAATGGCCTTCTATTCTTGCCTCTGTTTACTTTTTTTTATCCATTACTGCTGACGTTTTCTTAAGAAACTTTCCTTTAACAGAGTTTACACCTGTCTTCATGCTATCTTAATGAATTCTAAGAAGAGCTTATTCGTGTGATCGCATAAATGCAGAGAGACTCATTCTTTTAAATGGTGCCTGATCATAAGGGTATGTCTTAATCAAGTTTCTTAAAAGACGTTCATTTAAATTATGAGAGCCAAGCAATGCTGAACATTGTACTAACTGTTTTATTTCCTTTCTGTAGAAATAAAAATCTAATGAGAAAAATACATTTGAATCATGATATATGTGGATAGAGTTGTAAAATGTTTCTACAGGGCAAAATTAACAAGTATCAACTTAAAAGGAAATCCTGCCGGCAATGTAATCATATCTGCATGCTGGAAATGTATAACTTGGGATCTCAGCAGCCTGCATTAACAAAGACCTGTTTGTATTTTTTTATCATATTTATATCCCAACTTTCTTCCTTTAAGGTACTCATAATCCTTACACAATCCTCCTCCTCCTCCCAATAACCCTAAGAGGTAAGTTAGGCTGCGAGTCAGTGACAGGCCCAAAGCCATCCAGTGAGCTTCACAGCTGAGCAGGGAGTAGAACCTAGATCTCCCAGATCCCAGTCTAACCTTTATGCTATACTAACTTTCATAAAGGTTTTTCAGAATCCAATTCAACATAGTGAATAAGGAGAAAGGGGAAGCAAGACTGAGTAGGTTTGTATGCCATGACAATCCACTGTGGGTGATAAGTCAGTGTGTTGTCATACTTTGCATATGTGGTCCACTTTCTGTAAGAGTACTTGTTTGAGGACAATATGCCGCCCTGACAATCTATGATTTGTTTTAGGGGTGAACCCACAATGGGCTGCTGTGTCATCCTAATCCAAGTGAGTGATGTGGGTTCTGGCAATTAGTAAGTAACCTGATCAGCAAGAGTGTCACTTTCCCCACTGTTCCTGCTGAGCTCACCCAGGCCTTCTCCAGTGGCCCAACTGACACAATGGAGCAACCATCACTATCCATGTCCCCTACTGCAACAAGACCTCATGGCATGCAGTCTCTTCCCCTTTTCTATTGGAGACTACCTTTTGCCATGTGACACATCAGCAGAGCTGTCACTGCTTCACCACTCTATTTTTTAAGTGCAAGACATTTCTACACATTTATTCACTTCTTTACTCATTACATTTTTTAGTCAAACTTGTGGAAGGACAGGTATGCAACAGATAACCTCCTTCATGGTTTTTGTTTTTGGTTAGACTTGTCTCCTTTCAGCATCCTTGTGCTTTTTCATATTTTCCTGACTCCTGCAAGCAGCCCATGAGCAGACTTCCTTTCAAAATGGGGATTTTGAAAAGGTAAATCAGGGTTGTTGTTTATGTGCCAAATGTATATGTCATTTGAAGGGGAGCCTGAATTTGACAGCTAGCTGCCTAAATTCCATGCTCCTGTTAAAGGGGTGAGTTGTGTTTTTCCATCTTCCTGAGCACCTACAATGTTGGGAAATAAAGATAAGTGCAAGGTCACTGGAAAGAGTTGCGTCCAACCCAAAAAACTGGAGGATCTCACCACAAATGGGATATCTACTTGTTAATTGCTTCCACAAGCAAAGATTACTCATGACTTTGCTTTCCTTTGACTGCTTACCCTTTTACAACTGTTAAGAGAATACAAATTTTAAAAAAGTATATTGATTTGCAGTCTTTCTAGGTCAATGCCCATAGTTTGACAACAGACACCTCCAGGACACTGTCCAGGGAAAGGCTTTCTACTTCTCACTCCTGCAAGTGCACACATGTGCAATTTCACAAGTCCAGCTTAAAAAAGCAAAAAGTGCAAAGAAAAAAGTACACTAGTGAGATTTCCTTCAATATATATCTTAAGACATTTTGGAAGAGCTGTTACTGGCTGTCACAAAAAGGAGGTTGGCTGTGGTGAATGAAAAAGTGCTTGCAATCATAGCAGGGAAAGGAAATTAAAAGTTCCCTGGGACACCAGCTAGAGAAGCAAGGGAAGAGGAATTGGGACAATTCACAGTGAATCTAATCACCTACCAGGCCTATTTTGGGTTGTTCTGTGAACAACCAAGCCATTACTGATTATGTGCAGAATGGGTTAGTATGATATGTGAACCTACTCACTGAGTTGCTGTTCCTTCATTTTCACCCAGTTATAAATTAGGGCATCTAAACAGAAACTAGACATTACACAGGAGACTTGTGTATCTGCCAGATTTGGGTATCCACCAAATTCACATACTGGCAGGAGGGTATTACAAGCGCAGTATGGACAAGAGATTGATGGCAAAAGAAGGGATGGCAGAGGATGAGGTGGCTAGATGGAGTCACTGAATCAGTTGGTGTGAGCTTAGCTGGACTCCGGAGGATGGTGGAGGACAGGAGAGCCTGGAGGAATGTCGTCCATGGGGTTGCAATGGGTTGGGCATGACTTTGGGACTAACAGAACATGGACAAGAGAACCAGAATCCACTATCCACTATTTTCCTCCTTCCAACTATTTTGTTCCACTATTTTCCTCCAATAAGACAGCACAACTGGGACAAAATCATAGAACCAGAACTCAACAGGAAAAATCAGCAAGGGAGACAGAGTTTGAAGAAAAGTGTTATTTTCTTCCCTCTTCTCGATTCACTTTTCTATAAACAGCACAAGTTGATCATGTTGTTCATTTCTCATAGTTGCAGGAAAAGGATATAATAAGCAGACTTGAAATAGGTACAGCACTACTGCAGCAAATTGAAGGAGGAGCTTATCTACAATAAGGCTGCCATGGGTGAAGGCTATAAAAACTTTCCTTCCTTTTCAGCATTTGTGTCCCAAAAGTTGTTGCAACACCAAACAATAGCAAGGATTTAGACCTAATTGCAACACATATTACCCAGTACTGAAAACATTTAAGTAAGCAGTGTTCTTCCTTTGGGACAAATCTGTACATCTGTTTTCTCCCTACTTTTGTCATTATCTTATCCAGAAATGAAGGGGCAATTTTGAGGTCCTCACCAGAATGAATGTGAATGTCCTCTTACGGAGGAGAGATAGCAGTCATGTACACACATACTGTATTTAAAGTTTTTCAACAGCTGTGACAAAAGAAGTTTGGCTATATAGTTGGGCGCAAATTTAGCTGATCTAGGATAATGGAAACACTTTAATTAAGCCACTGCACACACATTTGGGAAACAATTATTCTCTTCTTTCCCATGACAAACCCTACCATACCCATTTGCCACATTTGTCATTACTCTAACACACTTAATGAGAGTATTCCTTGAAAGTAAACTAGTTTCTCACATATTAGAATTAGCAATTAACCAGTAAGATAGCATCCTTTTTATCTTTAGGAATGGAAGAGTTATGCCAAACTTCAGTTATGATTCAGTGTGGGCTAAAGAGCTTATAATATAAAATTCTAATTAGGTGAGCAAAGAGGGAAAAGAAATGGAGCAATGAGATGTTCCACTTCTAAGTGGAACAAGGAGATTTCCATTAGCTTGTGACAAAAATGAAGCAGCTCCAAAATGTGTGTCATGCTGCCTCTCAAGACAGAGAATAACTGAGGAGGAGGAAGTCATCAACATTATATAGGATGGCTCAATCAAAACATGTTTTAGATTGATGTGATTGATATAAACATGATTGATATAAATAATCTACAATATACACTGGCAAGAGCTCATGACAGGCAAGGGACACAGCAGACTGTTCTTCAGATGATTCTAGAATACAGCTCCCAGCACACCTAGATATTGATCATGCTAACTGAAGATGATGAAAGTTAAAGTCCACACTTTCAGAGAACAACAACAAAGTACACACTTTCAGAGGCTACCAGCTGATCCGGGCTCCAACTCAGCCTTGCAGCATACTGGGTGGAATAACAATTTTCTCAGTCTAACGTAAGAAAAGGGCATAGCCCAGTGGCTGAGCACCTACTTTGCATACAGAAAGTACCAGGTTCAACCCTGGACACCCTTGGGTTGGGGAAATTTCTACATGAAACTCAGGGGAGCTGCTGCCAATCAGTGTCAACAGTACTGAGCTTGACAGACCTATGGTCTGACTCAGTATAAAGCAACTTCCTGTATTCCTAATCTATGTGAGCAAACTAAGAAACATGCTACCCTCCTTGATGTTTTTTAAAGTGACAAATAAAAATTAAAATATCTAATGTAGTAGAGTAGTAAAACAGGATGTATTTTCTCGCATACTCTCTCATTTCCTTTCATACTCTTTCTAGCCAACCTCCTTGACTGAGTACATAAAAGGTGTGTGGATAAGGAGAAATCTGAGAGATATTATTTTACAGCTATGGCGCCAAACTGCTCGACAAGGAGCTGTTTGCAAAGTCGGGTCTGTTTCTCAGAGCCTTGCCAGTGGAAAGGAAAAGGAAACTGGGCCAAGGGCTTCAGCTGAGTGAGACTGAGACACACAAATACACACACACACACACACACACACGAGAACAAGATGGAGACTCCAGCTTCAAAACTGTGACACTTGCCTCCAGCACCGACAGCCACTCCGAGGCAGCGCCGCCACCCGCACCCGCATATGCCCGCTCGCCTCCCTCTCCCTGCCCAAGACAGCACACGAGACACAACCGTTACCCGCCGCAGTGCCGCCTGACCGCCCCACCACTCTCCGTTTGTGCTTCCTCCTCCAGCTGCTGCCCGAGCTGACAATGGCGGCCGCTTAGTGCTGGAGCAATGGGCGGGGCGAGAGCCACCCAGGCCGCCTGCCAATCACCGCGCAGCCAACGGACGAGACTCGCCACGAGCAGCCGCTCCACAACCAACTCTCGCGAGACCGGCGACCACCCGTCCCAGACTGTTATCTTGAGTCTATCTGAGGGTGTCGCTGTGCTAAATTCCCGCCCGGGGGTTGCCGGGAAGGCGGAAGGTTAAAGGACCGCCTGGTGCGATTCCCACTTTCGCCCTTGGTGCTCCTGAGCGGTGACGTGCGGCGCTTGCTGGCTTTGCGCAGCTCCTAGCCTTGATGGTCCAATCTAAAAGAAAGCAGAAAAGTGTTCCTGACGTCTTTGGCTGGGACTTGCGGAGAATCAAGTTGCTAAAACTCAAGAGCCCACGTCGGCGGATCAGAATTCACATCTGAGGCTGAAACCGAGGGAGACATTGGGGAAGATCTGATTTCAGTGTCCCCGTTGGATCAGTAGTAGTAAAGCAACCACACACCTCTCTCCACTAATGTCACGATAGTTAGAGCTGGAATCCTGTGCCCACTTTATAGGGGATAAAAGTGGAACTGGACTTCTGAGAAACCCCAAGAGACTGAGTGTATTAACTTCCCAGTCAGCCAAGACAAAGTGCTTTCTCGGTCTGCTGTCCTCAATACGTGTTCGACCAGAACATGCTGGCTGTGAGTTTCCCAGAAGTCAACTGTATCTGGGGCTCACAGTTAACGCTACGTTCGCACTAGAGAGAGGTTTCCATGACTAATATATGTCTGCCTATAACATACATCTGAATCTGTCCCAGTCCAACAGCTCCCAGAGTCCTTTTAAAGGGACTAGGACCAAAGGACTCAGCTACCAAAATATTTATTTATTTATTTGGAATTTTTGTATGCCGTCCTATTCGCATAAGCCTCAGAATGGCTTCCAACATTATAAATACATATATATAAATACATGCAGGAAGATGGAAAATATCCTTTCCTTTAGAAAAAAAACTGAGGAAGTATACATTTGCACTTTTCCAAGCACCTAAAGAATTGTTTACGTTTTGACACTCAGCCTCCATTCTTTGAGATACTGGTTTGGTATCTTTCAGAGTCCACCCCATTAGATCATCAACCACCTCCTTTTTAGCACACCAACATTGCATCTTAATTAAGCATCCAAGACAAGCATAACAACCTTAAAGAATCATGTTGCATCAACTCACCTTATGATGTGGAAACAGTCAAACATGACACTATGAAATTTGTTGAGCTGACAAATAGAGTTAAAAATTCAAACAGTACAGTGCAGGAAATTAACCTAAATAAATAAATTGGGATAACTGTGTATTTTTCACTTTGTACTTAGGGATTCTTGGAATGTAAATCTGTATGCATTTTACATCCCAGCTAATCAGAGTTGAGCAAAATGTTATTGTTTATGAGTAATTAGATGCCAACTCAAGGTCACTTCCTTGACATCACATTCCTTAGAGGTTTTCATTATATTTAAGATTCACTGGGAATTGCTGACTCATGGATAGGGATTGCATGTCATGTTAAATCACCCTATGAATAAGTTCTCATGGGTTGGTTGTGCACTCACTCACCCAACAGACAAATGGATATTCTGTGGCTTGCTATGGTTTGTTTCCCTCTTGGGTCCTTCACTGCACCCTTCCAGCTCTGGCATGGATCCCAGGCATCGCTGCAGCGCAACTCCTCATCACATCTGTCCTTATATCGACACCCTTTCTGCATCTTGGCTGCTGGGCTTGCCAGCTACTGAGAAAAACTCTCCCCATCCCCAACATCAAACAATTAATTTTCTGAACCATTTGGAACACAATAAGATGTTCACAATTCCTCCCCCCAAAGGAATTGCACTCTTATACAAAAGTGTTAATTGCCTATATAACCCCCCTCTTCTCAAATGTTCTTGTCTATGCTTTTCTCCACTTCGCAATAATAACAGTGCTATATTCCACCAGGACCACAGATACATGCTAGTTAATGTAAAATAATGCATTCATTCAGGTTGCTCTACTCTCACTCCCCTTCCAGAACTGCACTGAATCTTGCGATGGCTCACACCCCTTTCCTTTATTAAAACATATTCAATAAATGGTCTCCAAATATATTCAAAATTATAGTTCCTTACTATTATTAATCTTAGTGCTATTAGTAAATTTGTCATAAATTCTTTAATATTTTGTCCCACTCATTTATTTATTTAAAACATTTCTATGCCGCCCCATTCGCCGAAGCCTTCTTTAAATAATGACAATAATGCTAGTCCAGGATCTACTTCAATATTTAAATTTAGTATTTTACTAATTTCTTTGAAAACTATTTCCCAATACTTATTTATATATTTACAGTCCCACCACATATGGAAATATGTACCATACCCACTTTCTGGTTATATCTTCAACATTCATTGGAATATTTATTATTATTCATGTAATTCAATTTAATCAGAGTTAAGTACCATTTCCAAATTAATTCATAGAAGTTTTCCTTAATTCTTAGCAACATCCATTTAAAAATTCTCTTATCCCACATATTATTCTACTCTACATTCCTAATATTTCTTCTTAGGACTCACTGGAGAAGACCCTAATGCTGGGAACGAATTGACAACAAAAGAGGAGACCCTGGAGGAATGTTGTCCATGGGGTTGCGATGGGTCGGACGTGACTTCACGAATAACATAACATAATACTTCTTAAATCTATTTCCCAAGACTCACTAAGAGGATTAATATATTATAAATTTTACTTGTCATTCCTCTAATCCACATTTTATCTTGTTCTTTCTGAATAATTATATCTTCAGATTTAGTATATTCCCCACATTTAACATTTTTCTTCAACCAAACTTTAGTCCATCGGTCTAATCGTAGTACATTATACCAAGTTACATTACCCTCTCCTAATATTGCCCGTATCTTTTCTCTGCTGTTAATTTTCTCTACCAGTCTTTCAATCTAATAATATTTTTACTGTTCAGTAATTCCCCCAAACTACTCCTCAAATTCTCTGGAAATCTGGAAGAGAGTGGATCGGGCTGGCAACCTTGCAAGAGCTCACCCTAGCATGCCTTGTGCTGTTCCAGCTGATGAGCTCAAAGGCACACAAGAGCTGAGTGCCTTTGCACTCATCAGCAAGAGTGGGCGGGGCATGCTGGGAAGAGTTCATTGGCTCAGGTACAAGAGGCTCAGTGTGCCAATTCTGAGAAGGTAAGAGAGGCCAAGGGGTCACATGGGGGGGGGGGTTTCTGGGCAGGTGAAATAGGGAAGAAAAGGATGAGCCACCACAGAGGAGTAGTCATGCAGAGATCACAGAACAATCTCTGCAGAGATCACAGGCCCACAAAGCATTCTTTCCCATTTATTTAGTTATTTATTTAGTTATTTATTTATTATTTAAACTATTTCTATGCCACCCCATTCGCAAAAAGCCTCGGGGTGGCTTACAACATTAATAAATAAACATAAATAAACAGTTATATCATTAGACTTTAAAAAAAACGGAAATATCTCGGCACGTACACAAAAACCCAATAAATACAGTTCATAAATTAACAATTAAAATAACTTTTAAATAAAAAGGTCTTGGCCTGGTGCCGAAAAACAAATAACGACGGCGCCAGGCGGACCTCTCTGGGGAGCGCATTCCATAGGTGGGGCACCACCGCAGAGAAGGTCCTCCTCCGGGTACTCACCCTCCTTATATCTTTCACGGAGGGTTCCCGGAGAAGGACCTCCCCTGCCAATCTCAAGGGGCGGGAGGGCATATATGGACGCAAGCGTTCCTTTAGATAACCAGGTCCTAAGCCATTGAGGGCTTTATAGGTGATAACCAACACCTTGAATTGGGCCCGGACTTCAATGGGGAGCCAGTGAAGCTGACGGAGAACTGGGGTTATATGAGAATAACGCCCAGTCCCTGTCAGCAACCTGGCAGCTCTGTTTTGCACCAATAGAAGTATCCGGACCGTCTTCAAGGGCAGCCCCACGTAAAGCGCGTTACAGAAGTCTAATCAGGAAGTTACATGTGTCACTGTCGCCAGGCAATCATTCTCCAGGTAGGGATGCAGCTAATGGATCAGCCGAAGCTGAAGGAAAGCGCTCCTCACCACCACTGTCACCTGAGCTTCTAATGACAGCTCAGGGTCAAGGAGCACTCCCAAGCTGCGAACCTTGTCCCTAAGAGGGAGTGCAACCCCATTCAGGACAAGGTCCAGGTCCCCCAGCCTGAAGCCCGAACCACCTACCAACAGGACCTCCATCTTGTCTGGATTGAGCTTCAGTTTATTGGCCCTCATCCAGCCCATTACCTCGGCCAGGCACCGGTTCAGTACAGCCACCGCCTCACCTGGATTGGTTGAAAACGAGAGGTAGAGCTGGGTATATCAGCGTACTGATGATTCCGCAGTCACACCTCCTAATGACCTCTCCCAGTGGTTTCATGTAGATGTTGAATAGCAAGGGGGACAAAATGGACCCCTGTGGAACTCCGTGGCATAACTGCCATGGCGCAGAGCCATAGTCCCCCAACACCACCTTTTGGAATCGGCCATTGAGATAGGAATGGAACCACCGCAAAGCAGTGCCTCCAACTCCCAATCCCACTAGCCTATCCAGAAGGATACCATGGTTGATGGTATCGAAAGCCGCTGAGAGGTCCAGGAGAACCAACAGGAACGCACTTCCCCGTCTCTCTCCCTGTACAGGTCATCATACAGGGCAACCAAGGCAGATTCAGTACCATACACGGGTCTGAAGCCAGACTGAAATGGGTACAGATAATCAGTTTCATCCAAGAGTGCTTGGAGTTGTCCCACCACCACCCACTCTAACACCTTGCCCAAAAACGGGATGTTGGCCACTGGTCTATAACTGGCGGCCATCTCTGGATCCAGGGATGCCTTCTTTAGGATTGGCTGGACTATCGCCTCCTTTAAAGGGACAGGTACCTGGCCGTCCCTTAGAGAGGCATTGACAACCTCCAGGATCCAGGTCCCTATCCCGTCCTTGGCTTTCTTGAGTAGCCAAGATGGGCAAGGATCCAGTAAGCAGGTGGTAGAACGTACTTCTCCAAGCACCTTGTCCACATCATCAGGCCGCAACAACTGAAATTCATCCATCAATTTTGGACCAGACGGCAACATTGGCACCTCCCCCAAAGGTTCTGAGTCACTAGTGGAGTTCAGCTTGTGACAAATCTGAGCGATTTTCTCCTTGAAATGCTTGGCGAAGTCATCACAGCGGGCCGTCGAGGGTGGCACGAGATCTTTTTTTGGGCCTGGATGAACCAGCCCCTGTACCACCCGAAAGAGCTCCACCGGACGGCATTGTGAGGAGGCAATGGAAGCGGAGAATTTCTTCTTCGCTGCCCTCACTGCCACAGCATAGGCCTGATAATGGCTCTTAAGTGTGTTTGGTCAGATTCTTGCTGTGATTTCCTCCACTACACTCTAGATGTCTCCCAACCCGCTTCATCGCCCGTAGCTCGGGTGTATACCAAGGGGATGAACAGGCTCTGCCAGGCGGGAGAGGATGCTTAGGAGCGATCATGTCAATAGCCCTGGTCATTTCCCCATTCCACAGTTCAACCAAGGCATTGACAGGAGCACCAGTCTTATCAACCGGGAATTCCCCCAGGACCTTCAGAAATTCATCCAGATCCATCCAGCTCTGGGGGAGGACCAACACAATCAGGTTCGCACCCTTACAGAGGGAAAGGCCGCTCTCGAGCTCAAACCTCACGAGGAAGTGATCTGACCATGACAGGGGTGTCAGACACAAGTTCCTCACCCTCAGATCCCCCTCTTCCTGTCCCATCGAGAAAACCAGGTCCAGAGTGTGTCCACGTTCATGGGTCGGGCCAGTGACATTCTGAGACAGCCCCATGGCCGTCATGGAGGCCATGAAGTCCTGAGCCGCGCCGGTCAGAACAGTCTTGGCGTGGAGATTGAAGTCCCCCAGGACCAACATCCTGGGAGTCTTCAACACCAAGTCCGAGACGATCTCCGTCAGCTCAGGCAGGGAGTCTATTGGGCAGAAGGGTGCATGGTACACCAACAGAATCCCCAGTCTGTCTCGGTCACCCAACACCAAGTAGAGGCACTCTAGACCCGGCCTCGAGAGAACAGGAAGCCCCATGAGGGAAATAGAGGCTCGGTAAACCCCCCTCCCCTCCAGGCGTGGTCGGTGCTGGACCAGGTACCCGGGTGGGCATAGTTGAGAGAAGGAGACATCCCCCCTTCTCCCGCCCAGGTCTCTGTAATGCAAGCCAGGTCAGCCCCCTCATCCACGATAATTTTGGACCAACCTGGCATTAAGCAACAGCACCGACAGGCCCAGGGGGTGGTTGACATGCCTACCTGGAACGCGCCGGCTGGGGGAATAACCAGAAAGAGGAACAGGTGTTTACCATCTGTCCCTCCTTTTACACAAACTCATTAAGCCCCCAACGCCATAATGTCCATTGCCCGTAACCACCCCAATGGTGGCGCCCATGTGCTCCCCAGGCAACCCCATACTCAAAGCCAGAGATGAATCCATTAAAACAACTAAAAACACATTAAAACACTTAAGAACACACCCACAATCCCCGCTGCGCACCTTAACCAATCCCACCAGCTGGCCAACAACAAAGATCCTGGCCAGCCCAGCCCCCACTTGGCCCGAAACGGCGTCACTGTCCTTAGGCTGATGCCCTTTGGCTGCCAGCCCGAGGCCGCCGGCCCCGGTCACTGCCAGTGAGTTAAAGGCCGTGCGGCTCCTCCCCTGCGCCCCACCCCAGGTCTCTTCAGCGGCGGCAGCGGCGGGTCTTGCGGCGGCGGTGGTGGGCCATCCGTCCCTTCCTGGGGCCGGCTCGGTTGCTGCCGGCGAGTTAAAGGCTGCGCGGCCCCTCCGCCATGCCCCACCCCGGACTGGCATGGCTCTCACCCACGCCAGAGGAGGGGGACAGGAGCAGGGCCCGCGGAGCACTTGGCGGCCGGATGGTGGGCGTGCAGGCCGGCAGCATCCCAGCTCCTGGTCCCGTGAAGGCGCCGTCCGTCCCACAAGGCAGCAGCTTCCTCAGCAGGTGTCGGGGCACCGGCGGGGCCATTCAATTAGTCCTAAAATTATCTTAAATCAAGCAGCTGCCCCTATCCGTGCAGCAGATACCAGGCTGCAGAGGCCCACAAAGCTTTCAGTTTACATCTATTACTGGCATGAAATGTGATTAATTAATGGTTAATTAAATATATTAATTGTGTATATTAAATATATTGTGAACACTTCAATTTATGATATGGAAATGTAATTCATTGTGCAGCTCCCGGGTTCTCTGTTGAAGTCCACATGTGGCCATCAAGCTACTAAAAACTGACTGCCCTGACCTAGAGAGTTTATAGTGGACAATCACAAAAGGGAAAACTCCATGTGTAGAGCTTGGTTATCAATTCTGCAAAGAAACTGAAAGCAGATACAGTGCTTAACAGTCTTGTGTAGGAAAGCTCTGAGAGAAAAAGAGACTTCTGCCAAGCAATCAAAGAGAGTGAGGATATGCCACCAAGGCACATGACCTGGCTCACTGTGAAGTAGAAAGTTAGAGCTTGAGCTCCACCAGAAAAGATGGAAGAACTACTGAGGAACACAAGCAAGCATTCCTTCATGTGGCTTTTGGCTACCTCAATAAAAATGGTCATGCCACAGGTAAAGGGGTCCCTCCAGGATTTGAATCTTCACTGAAAACAGTACAGAGAAATTCTCATTTCACTCGGCCACATAACAGAACATTTTTTCCCCTTGCTGCAGCCTAAATACCCAGACTTGGATGCCAGGAGCAACAAATAGGCATTTGTTTAAAAAAGGAAGAAATATTCCACAAAACACACTTTTTCAGAGTCTAGTTGGATTTAGTATTGGCATTTGGCTTTCATTTTTCTCAAACCATCTAGCTTGCTCATTTTCAACACTTAGCCTACTCAACATAGTCCTCTGGGCACTTTACAGAATTTAAAATAATGAAATACAAAAACCAACATCCGCACTTTAAATATGAAGTAGATTAAAACCCTACCACAGTACAAACTTAATAGATGAAAATAAAACCAGCAACCATCAAATATTTAACCCCAAAGGGCTTTCTCGTTGGTAACAGCTGGAAAAAGTAGAAAGTTGACCTAGAAAGTAATATTTCAAAACCCATGTAGGCACAATACAACTGAGATTTCTCACAAGACCCTGAATTTAGAGGATTACAAGTACTCTTTGCAGATGAGAGACCAAAATGATATGTACTTCCCTTCTCAATCCACTCTGCATTTTTGCTAGGCAACCATTTTTAGGCTGGGGCGCTCTGGAAGGGGAAGGGAAGATGCTGGAGCACCATCACAATACAGTGGTACTTCGGCTCATGAACGTCACAGTTCATGACCAAATCGGGCTGTGAACAGAAATTTCGGAAAAATGTTACCTCAGGTCGTGAACTCCACATCAGGTAATAATCACGATCGCACCTGTCTTCCCTGCACAAGCTTGACCGCGATTGTGGTCATACTTGGAGTGGGGGGAAGAGATGGCTGCGATCATGCTCTGGGGGTTGGGGAGATGGCCATGATCACGGTCACACTCATGCAGGGAAGACGGGTGTGATCGGCGGTCGTGGTCAGGAGGGGAGATGGCCGTGATCTTTGTTGTTCTTTGTCACTGTTTCAATTTTTTGTGATTAAAAAAATGGTTACAGAACGGATTAACCCTATTTACATTGAACCTTATGGGGAAATTTGACTTGGGTCATGACCAATTTGGGTTGCGACCAGTCGTGGAACAGATTAAGTTCATGAGCCAGGGTATCACTGTACCTCTTTCTTGACTGGTCCCGTTTCCTCTCCTCCCCACCTCCTTTAATCCCTTTCCAAGGTTACTTCCCCAAGCATGGAGAGCAAGTGGCATAGTTTTTTTCTGTGCTGACTGTAGTGGGGTGGGGGAAGGGATCTGGATTCCAGTCCCCAACTCCGAGCTTGGAACACTGCCTTTGACTTTGAAGCTGGTAATCTGAATGATTCTATGCCACCCACTCCAGATGATGTCTGGGGCCATAGGTTCCTTCCTTTATATAATTCACTTAGTTTAGAGTGTAAGTGTAGTAACTAGAAATGTTCTCTACACTGTTCCTCCAATACATGCATTATCTTCCCATTTACAGTAGCACAAAGATGTTGCTGTCATACTTGTACATCACTCCATGTCAGCATGTTCAGGTCAAGGACTGCTTTTAGTGAGAACAGGCATTTACACAATGGTTGAAACAGCTCAGACTGTAAGCTGTACATCTGTATATTGTAATTCTAGCTTTGTCAATTACTTGCCTTTTTATGCAACACACAATCTGGGCCTTCTGATTTCACAAACTTCTTCTGATAAATTTGCCTTTGTAATGATTTTACCAGTAAACAAAGTTCAACAGGGCCATCTGGAGCAACTGGTTCTTGGGTCACCTGCAAAACCCCCTTGAGTAAGCACATATCCTTGGGTTAACCTCCATTCCATTTTCTAGTTTAATACTCCCCGCTTTTTTTTAGAATAGCCATAAACTGATTTAATTTTCATTTTTAAAAAATGAAAGTTCAAAACCACTAAGAAAGTGAAACCAGTAAGTAAATTTCTTTCTGGCTTTCCAGACCAAGGTAAGAGTTACTGATTCACACTGCACTACATCTAAAGATAAAAGTGGGCTTTCACTGTTTATTATTTATTTAACAAACAACAGAAGCTTTCTGGCAGCAAAAGCAGTAAAGATAATATAATGCAACATAAATTAAAACAATAAGACATCATAAACATTACATTAAAATTTTAAACTGTATTTAAACTAAAAATTCCATAAATCTCAAATTTGAGTTCTACTCCCAAATGCCATAAAAACATGAATTACAGCCTCCTTTGGAGCCATGTGTTCAGGTATGTGCTCCCTTTCTCTTGGACCCTGTGTTCTGCAAAGAACTCTGTGTGCACACTCTGTAAACCAAGTTTCTACTCAATCACATAAACTGTACTAGGTCGGGGGGGGGGGTTAGATTTTATTTGAAAATGCATGTGAGATTTATTGTTTGCTTTCTTTTTCTCTCTTTTCCTCCTTTTTCCAAAGTAAACTCCTTTATATCCATTAACAGTTGCTTTTCCTGGTTCAATTGGGCTATTTCCTTGGAATTCTCACTAAACTCTTGCTTGGGTAAGAGACTACACTGCTACTCCTTGTGATCCAAGGATCTTTTGCAAGATGGTATTGATTTTCTTTAATCCTCTCGGTTTTAAGAAAGCAAAACTGAAGTTCATTTTAAAAATTCTTTCTAGAGATGGTATCAAAGGAAGGGTCATTAGCATGTATCAGAATCAGTAGGATTTAGAACTTTCCTTTCCAATACCCGTCAGTCTAGTATAGCATTCCTTTTGTAAGTTCAGTTTGTGTTATGGAGACTCCCATCCTTTTCAAAGGAAAACATTACAAAATGTTTGTTGACTAGGGCAATCGACAGGATCGCTCCTAAGCATCCTCTCCCTGCTAGCAGAGCCCACTCAGCATCATAGTATACGCTGACCAGGAGACGATTAGAGCTCAGGTGCAGAAAATCATGGGACGAATCTGACTGAACACACTTACGTGCTCATTATCGAGCCCATGCTGTGGCAGTGAGGGGCATGAAGAGGCAATACTTCTCCACTTCCATTGGCTCCTCACAGTGCTGTCCAGTAGAGATTTTTCGAGTGGTGCGTGGCCTAACACATGCTGGCCAAAACAAAGACATGGTGTCACCTTCAACTGCCTGTTGTGATGACTTTGCTCAGCATTTCAAGGAGAAAATCGCCCAGATTTGCCACGAGCTGGACTCCACAACTGATATGACTCCTGTACGGGAGGTGTCCAGAGTGCCGTCTGGTCCATCATTGTTGGATGAGTTTCAGTTACTGTGGCCTGAGGAAGTGGACAAGATGCTTGGGATGGTACACCCAACCACCTGCTTACTTGACTCTTGCCCTTCTTGAAAGCCAGTCACGGGATTGGTCCCTGGATCCAAGAGGTCATCAACACCTCACTGAAGGAGAGCCAGGTCCCTGTCCCTTTAAAGGAGGCAGTGATCAGGTCCATCCTGAAGAAGGCATCCCTGGATCCAGAGGTGGCCACCAATTATAGACCGGTGGCCAACAGTCTATTTTTGGGCAAGGTGCTGAAGCAAGTGGTGGCAGGACAACTCCAGGCACTCTTGGATGAAATGGTACTGAATCTATGTTGGTCACCCTGTATGATGACCTATGCAGGGAGAGGAACAGGGGTAGTGCATCCTTGTTGGTTCTCCTGGACCTCTCAGCGGCTTTCGATACCATCAACCATGGTATCCTACTGGATAGGATGGCTGGGCTAAGAGTTGTGGGCTCTGCTTGGCAGTGATTCCACTCCTATCTGGCTGATCGATTCCAGAAGGTGGTGCTGGGGGACTATAGCTCTGCACCATGGCAGTTATGCCATGGAGTACTGCAGGGCTCTGTTTTGTCCCCCATGCTTTTTAACATCTACATGAAACTGCTGGGAGAGGTCATCAGGAGGTGTGGGCTGCGGAGTCATAAGTATGATGATGACACCCAGCTCTACCTCTCATTTACATCTAATCCAGGTGAGGCAGTGGCTGTCCTGAACTGGTGCCTGGCCGAGGTAATGGGCTGGATGAGGGCCAATAAACAGAGACTCAATCCAGATAAGACGGAGGTCCTGTTGGTGGGTGGTTCTGGTTGTTAGGTAAGTGACTTTGGTTCTGCCCCATCCTGTCCTGGATGGAGTAGCATTCCCTCTAAAGGACAGATTCTGCAGCTTGGGAGTGCTCCTTGACCCAGAACTGTCCCTGGAAATCCCGGTGCTGGTGGTGGCGAGGAGTGCTTTCCTCCAGCTTCAGCTGGTTCATCAGCTGTGTCCTTACCTGGACAAGCAATGGTGATTCATGTCCTGGTAACTTCCTGGTTGGATTATTGTAATGCACTCTACGTACGTGGGGATGCCCCTGAAAACGGTCCGGATACTTCAGTTGGTACAAAATAGAGCTGCCAGGTTGCTGATGGGGACCGGTCATTATTCTTATATAACGCTGGTCCTTTATCAGCTGCATTGGCTCCTAACTGAAGTCCGGGCCCAATTCAAGGTGCTGGTTTTGACCTATAAAGCCCTAAACGGCTTAGGTTCAGAATACCTGAAGGATCGTCTCCTTCCCTACAAGCCCTCATATCCCTTAAGATGAGTGGGGGAGTTCTTGCTCCAGGAACCCTCTCTGAAGGAAATATGGAGAGTGTCTACCTGGAGTAGGGCCTTCTCTGCCGTGGGGCCCAGACTATGGAATCTGCTTCTCAGAAAAGTCCGCCTGGTGCTGATGTTATACTCTTTCCGGCACCAGGTAAAGACCTTTTTATTCTATCATTTTAATAACCAATGGTTTTAGATGTTTTAGGATTTTTTCCTTCCCAGTTGCACTTTCTATTTTTCCTCCTTTTTCCTAAGTTTGTGATGTGTTTTACATTGTCTTAATAATTGATGTTTTATAATTATAATGTACTTTTATATTTTGTAAGCCGACCTGAGCACTTGGCAATAGGATGGGATATAAATGCCTGCAATAAATAAGTAAGCAAGCAAGCAAGTAAGTTAAGTAAGATCCTCTTGGAGCAGATGGGCAACACAAGGCCCATGGGCTGGAGGTGCTTCTCATCCCTAGAGTGGCCCTAATAAAACAAGATCCAAAGACTATGTGTGTAGCTGTTACAGGCGGCCCAAAGGGCCAAAGTTTACAAGCTAAATATGCCCCTTTTATCACTTTATAGGAAGGGTGGTCAGACTTGCTCAATGGAAGGCCACACACAATAAATGTCAGGTGTTTAAGAGCCCCAAGAGGGTGCCTGTAGGTGATGGAAGAAGGCAGCAAGTGGCAAGTGGGCGCCCACAGACAGCAAGCCGCAAGCCGCAAAATACACTCCAAGAGCCACATGCGGCTCTCAAGCCTTGGTTTGGCCACCTCTGCTCTTTAGCCTTCGCAGAGTGACAGAAGTTAAATTTAGCTTGAATATAAATTCATTTAACACTTGTAATGCTCCATGGCATGGTTTGTTGCTGAAATTAGGCAGCAAAGTGGCTTTTTCCAACCTTTAAAAACAATTTGAGGGATATCCTGTAAACTTCACAATGCATGAGCAGGATACAAAAATGGTTCCAGGACTTTCCACAGCTGCCTACCTCTGATCTAGGAGGAAAGCCTTTCAGAATGCCATGTCTGAAGTCCTGAGGGCAAGCACAAATCTACCAAAAATTATTGCAGACTAGCAGATGTTTGCACTCAGTTTGCATGGCTGTCCTTGTTTGATTTTGCACAAATGTCATAATTTCTGCAAATTTCCCTCTAGACTGAATTAGTCCCTCTTTATTCTATGGGGAAAAGGTGTACAAATTAGGAAATTACTGCTTTATTTGCTCAATATTCCCAATTCTAAACTTGGGACTGAAGAAGTTAACATGCAGTATAATGCCTTCAGACCATACAAACAAGAGGAATGGAAAAGCATCTAAACAATATTAGATTTAATCATTATATAAAAATGAAAAAAAAAACAAGGTATGAAATACATTTTATGGCAAAGGGTCTTTACCTGGAGACCTTTTGCCTTAAGATCTGAATAATACAGTCAGAATATTGATGAGAAGAGAAAATAAAACATTTATTATTTTCATTTCTTGGAGAGATAAAATGTTTGATTATTTCATTCATTTCTGCTAAGTTTTTCTTTAATTTGGAAAAAAGGTATACAATTTGATGAAGTCAGTATTAAATGATTACTGTATTTTAGAGGTGGCTAACCTATTTTGGCCTGAGACTGAATTCCAGTTTGGAAAAATTCTTGGAGTCCATAGAGGGTAGGGACAAGGATAGAAATGGAAATAAAGCAAAGTTGGGGGCCAGATATAATTTGAACCAATCTGGACTTTTTACCAGCAAGTATACAAGCCACAGTTCAATTCTATGTCTACACCCTAGTTCTATGCCTTTAAATAACAGCTTTACACTTACCAGAGAAAGGAGCGAGGTTTCCCTGCACTGTGCTAAAGAAAGGCAAATCATCTACTGTTATTACCCATTAGAGGTCAGAAATAAGAGCAAGGGATTCCAGAACACAGTTAGAGATAAAAAGGAAGTGGTGATCCTGGGCAAAAAGCTCATAGTCTGGGTAGGAAACATCCGTGAGCCAAAGGTTCCCCTTCCCATGGAATGGAGGTCCTCCAGCCTTTTCTTTGACAATGCCTGTTCCCCTTTGATCTTCTGACTTTTTAGCCTGAATTCTATTCTGTATAGCCTGAAGTGCCTGGACCTGATCAATCCTAGAAGCTAAGCAGGGTTGGGTCTGGTTGAAATCTGGATGGGTGAGTTGAATTTGTGAATTATCCAGAGAGCTTGGGCTACAGGCGTTATAGAAATGTAGTGCAATAATTATGTACTACTACTACTACTACTACTACTACTAATAATAATAATAATAATAATAATAATATCTGACAGATTAAAGGAAACATCTTCCTGCCAATATTCAAAAGTGTTGCTCTTTCAAAGCTGTTGTATGCCTGTATGCCTGACCAAAGAATTGGTCATGTACTGCTATTTACCTGAGAAATCCTTACAGCTTCTTTCCCCAGTCTTGCATCTTCCAAATTTGTTGGACTGCAACTTTCATTATCCCCAGCCAGCATTGCCAGTGGTAACACAATTCAACACATCTGGAGTGCAGCAGGTTGGAGATGGTTGCTTTACAGTGCTAAAGAATGTGAAAACCTGCTGTGTGTCCATTTTGTAATTTGCGGAAATATCTTTAGAATTTTTTATTTGCCTGCATCTCCTCATGCTTCTTCTCTACTGTAGCAGCTTTCTGTTTAAATAAACTCCCATGAAAAGAAAAAGGTGTGGCATGAGTGTTATAATAATAGTACTTCCTAGTATATGATTTGGGATTATGTGGGTCGGTTGGAATTCCTGTGCAACCGGTCCACTGATGAACACAGATGTAGAGCACAGAACTGCTTTGTCATTCCCTTTCCTTGCTACAAAACGAACTGTTAGCAGCTGAGTCTGCATTGATGGGGAAATTCCATTTCTGGAAACAATAGAGCAGGCAGAACTGAAACAGCTGCAGCGGTTTAATTGAAGGGAGACTACTGAAGGCATTATATGTTACATGGATTTATTTAGTGGCACTGGCATAGTTGCTGAACCCCTTGTTTGAAAAAGAGAAAGGTACTTGATTATCATTGGACATTAAAACACTGGGACATATTTTAATTGATGTTTATTTTAATGTATGAATTAAATGACTTTTTAATATTTTGCTTGTTGAATAAAATTTATTATTGCCCAACTACTTACCCAATGGGCTCAGTACCAGCAAAGGATTCCTTCAAACTTCTACACAATTTGTGATCCATTGAGCTAAATGCAGACAGCCAATCCTCTATGGTTTAGACCTGGATATCTGATGGAATGTCTCTTCCCATGCACATCTACCTGGACCTTAAGGTCTTTGTCAGAGGGCCTTCTCCAGGAGCCATCTATAAAGGATATAAGGAAGGTGGTTGCTAGGGCCTTTTCTGCCATTTGTGGAACCAACTTCTTAGAGAGGTCTGCCTGGTGCCAAGGCTCTACACCTTTCAGTGCCAGGCTAAAACCTTTTAATTTGTGAGCCGCCCCGAGGCTTTGGCGAATGGGATGGCATAAAAATGTTTTAATAAATAATAAAAATAATAATAAAAATTTTCTCAGTATTTTGATTGTTGAAATTTTGTATTATAATATATTTTACTGTGGCACTATGGGTTAATTAATTAATTAATGGTTTTATATTCTGTTCATTACTGTTATTGGTTTTATATTTGTTTTTATTGATCATGATTGTGGAATTGTTCTTGGTTTTATCATATTGTGATGTTGGGTTATGTTATATTTAAAATGTTTGTAAACCGTCCAGAGAGTCAACTGGCTATAGCAGTGGTGGCGAACCTATGGCATGCATGCCACAGTGGGCACACAGAGCCCTCCTCTCTGTCGGCATGCAAGCCAAGTCACCCCAGCATCGCCCCAGCAACCAAGCATTGGATAACAGCACACATAGGGGCCATGCACATGCTTGAAAAGGAGTAGTGGCACCGGGTAATGACATCACGAGCTGCGGCTCATGAGCGTGACTCATCCAAGATTTTGCATGGCCGGTCAGTGAATTGCAAGGATATATATATTTGCTTGGATTGGCTGTGAGTTGTTTTTTTCCTGAACTAAAACCTCAGTTTTCAGGTTTAATTGTAGTGTTGGCACTTTGCGATAAATAAGTGGGTTTTGGGGTGCAGTTTGGGCACTCGGTCTCTAAAAGTTTTGCCATCACTGGGTTAGGGTTAGAAAAACAAGGTGTCCTGGAATAATTTTGGTGGTTGGAATGTGTTTAGAATGGGTAGAAATGTTGAGCTGTGCAGAAACAGCTACTTAAGGAAGGCTTTTTCAAAATCACATTACTTTCAAAGGAAACTTCACCCTATATTAGGGTTAGGGGTGTGCACCAGGGTAGGGTTAGGGTTAGAAAAACAAGGTGTCCTGGCATGATTTGGATGATTGGAATGTGTTTAGAGTGGGCAGAAATGATGAGCAGTGCAGAAAAGCTACTCAAGGAAGGCTTTTTCAAAATCACATTATTTTCAATGGAACTTTAGCCCTATATTAGGGTTAGGGGGGTGCACCAGGGTAGGGTTAGGGTTACAGCAGGGGTCAGCAACTCATGGCTCTGCAGCCGCATGTGGCTCTTTCATCCCTCTGCTGCGGCTCCCTGTTGCTCAAAATATGCGTCACAACCGCCAATGTGCGACACCCGCTGGCACGCGATTTATTGAGCTTTTCGACCCCCAATAGACCAACCATGGATAAATCCAAGAAAAGAAAAGTTTCAGAACCTTTAATGGTACATGGGCATAGTCATTTGCTTTCACTGCTGACAAGATTGGTTTATCAGTATGCTTAATATGTGGTGAGAAATTGGCAAACAACAAAAAGTCAAATGTTGCAAGACATTTCCAGAATAAAAACTTAGCCTTTGCTGAAAAATATCTGGATGGAGATGCAACACACTATAGTTTTTTTTATACATGGCATAAAGGTAAAAAAATGATATATGCAGAGTTATCTTCATTTTAGACGTCAAAAGGGTTTTGTGGCTCCCGGTGTTTTCTTTTCTGTGGGAAACAGGTCCAAATGGCTCTTAGAGTGTTTAAGGTTGCCAACCCCTGGGTTAGAGAAACGAGGTGTCCTGGCATGGTTTTGATAGTTGGAATGTGTTTAGAAAGGGCAGAAATGATGAGCTGTGCTGAAAAAGGTTCTCAAGGAAGTCTTTTTCAAAATCGCCCCCTTTTCTATGGAACTTTAGCCCTCTATTAGGGTTAGGGGAGTGCACCAGCGTAGGGTTAGGGCAGTGGTGGTGAAGCTATGGCACGTGTGCCACAGCGGGCACACAGAGCCCTCTCTGTCAGCACGTGAGCCAAGTCACCCCAGCATCGCCCCAGCAGCCAAGCATCGGATAACAGTGCACATAGGGGCCATGCGCATGCTCGGAAAGGAGTAGTGGCACCAGGAAATGACATCACAAGCCGTGACTCATTAGCCGTGACTCGTCTGAGCTTTTGCATCGCTGTTCAGTGCCCTGCCAAGGATACACACACACACATATTTGCTTGGACTGGCTGTGGGTTGTCTTTTCTAAACTAAAACCTCAGTATTCAGGTTTTATTGCAGTGTTGGCACTTTGTGATAAATAAGATGGTTTTGGGTTGCAGTTTGGGCACTTGGTCTCTAAAAGGTTTGCCATCACTGGGCTATAGGCATGGTATAGAAATGGTTTAAATAATTTATTTAAATAAATAAATGTGGCAGGTATAAGCAGCCATTGTATTTATAGGCTCTATTTTGTTTTTTTATTAAAACCCCAAGCATGAGAGGCTGGAGCAAAATAGGAACTGACAGCTGAGCTATTATACAACAGGGATTCTAATACAAAATTTTCAAAGTGGCCCAAAGAGAGGAATACTGGGGTAAAAGATAGCCATGACAGAGTTTATTTTTACTTTAATTTTTACTTGCCTTTATTAAACTACAGGGCACCAGAAGAACTTGTCAAACTAATGAGAATCACTGATAGACCTACCAGTCTAGCTTCTGCCTGTCCCTATCTGACAGGCAGCAAGAGGCTTGATAAAGCTCTTTATTTTTTGGTTTGGTTTGGGTTTTTTGCTGACTGTTTGAGGTTGAAATACATGGCAAGTGATTTGTGTGTCTGCGTAAGCACTGCCAACCTGCATTGGCCTTGAAAATTCTGCTTGGCACCCCTTTATTTTTTTTTTACCATGGGCATGCCCAGAGGGATGCCTAATTAAGCTCCAGTAGATGAGAAGACTTTGATGGATTTCCCTCAGGAGGGGGATAACACTCAGAACAAGAACTTTTTTTGGCAATTAAAGGAAACTGAAGTGAGTGGATAAGAGTTTAGGGCTATAGTGGTAGGTAATAGGCTCCAGATAGAATCTGGAATTCAGAATGGAAAATCAGCTATGAATATTGAACCAGTTGCTAGAATACCCATGCATCCAACAGGGAGAAAAAACTCCTGCAGCAGCCTTAATAGTGTAACTCCTTAAGATCAAGAAAGCCATCTCAGAAAGCAATAACACAATCCACAATGCAATGTCAGTATCTTTTCGTCCTTTTAAATTTTAATATTTTAGTGTTCAAAGTGGTACATGTTCATCATTGGTTTGTGAACCTTACAAATTAATCTTTAATTAATTGTTAACAATTTAATAACAGACTTAATTTAGAAGAAACCAGATTTAGATTAGGCACCAGGAAGAATTTCCTCACTGTCAGAGCAGTATGACAATGGCACCTATTACCTGGGGAAGTTGTGGGCTCTCCCTCACTAGAGACATTCAAAATGTGTCTGAACAGTGATGGATCCAGTGACCTTCTGGTCACTTCTAACTACTATTCTATGACTTTTCAGAGAGGTAACCATGTTAGCCTGCTGCAGCAACACACTGAAGATTATGCTAGAATACACTTCATGCTGGGAGTTGAAGGACTTCTGCCTAAACTTAGGATTGCACCCTTAAATTATGCATTTTAGGCTTCTGCTCTAAATCTCCATGACTTTGAATCTTAAGAGGAGAAGACTGTGCGGGGAATATGATAGCACTCTACAAGTACCTAAGATCTCTTCTCCCTCATACCAGAGTGTAGGACATGGAATAATCAACTCAAGCTGTGACAAACCAAATTCAGGCTAGATAGCAGGAAGTTTCCTAGCTGTCAGAGCAATAAGACAGTGGAACCAGTTCCCTCGAGAGGTGGTGGGTTCTCCCATACTAGAGACATTCAAAAGAAACCGGACAGCCATTTGAGTGGGATGATATAAATTGGTGTCCTGCAATAGCCGAGGGGGCGGGGGGGGGGGTGGACTGATGGCCAACTCTGCTGTTCTGTTATTCTATGAATTTTCATAGATGTAACCATGTTAGTCTGCTGCAGCAACAGCATAAAGGTCACACTAGAATACACTTCATGAGTTGCATGAGTGCTATCCATAGCTGGAAAGTACATAGGAACACATAGGGTGTAGAGAAGAAAAAAATGTGTAAGGTGGTATTAGGTCTCATTGAAATGCAGACACACAATGCACACAGGCTGAAGTGAGGAACAGAACTGTACTGCTCCCACAAAGAACTTCACTCATATAGCCATGATCTGCAAGTGATGTTAACCAACATAGATAGCACTGAGTCATGATGGGGTTTGTAGGACCAAAGAATCAACAAGGCAACAAGTTGTCCACCTGCTGCCTGTTACCCCAGTATTCACTTACTGTTGCTGCATGTGGTGTGCAGAAGATGCTGCTTAACCAAATAGATTTGTATGATGACAGCTGAATTGACAACTATTTTGCAGGCATTAGAATGGGTTAGGGACATCAGGTCAGAGTGGGCAATTATCCTGATTCTTTGTCACGTTTGTTAGCAATCCAGCAAGGAGGCATAGAAAGTATTCTCTCCATATGGAGACATATAAATGTTTCCATTTATAAGTAACAGATGGCTTCTAAATGTTGATCTATATCTTATGGGGCTTGAGCTGGCTCATGGGTATTAGTGGTAATTCACTGGATGATCAGGCCTGCCAAGCAAGTTTTGGGGCACAACATAGTTAATAACAGATTTCCCTGTTATGAGTAGAGGTTAAACGTTGGTTTTGGCATCAAAACTAACTCATTTGGCAGAAACTGTAGAAAAGAGGTCTTGTCCATCCCTGAATGATTTTAGGATTTCCGACCAAAAGGTCAGATTCTGCAGGTTGTATGTTCCAGGCCTTGAGTAGACATTGTACTTTACATAGCAATGTTTGTTTTAAGTAGATACTTGTGGAACAGATGAAACAGCAAACCCTTTCTCTGGAATTGTCTGTTGTAAAGCATGTAACAAGGCTTTAGGCTGAGGATTAAAGTCTTTTCTTTAGGGTCAATTGACTGAATTAGGAATCCTAGAAATGCAGTCCTCAAATGCCATGAAGACGTGTTAAATGCCTGCTTAGGAGAACCAGCTTTGGTTTCCCCTGCCCCTCTCCAGTAGGTAATGGTCATGCCTTAATCCATGCCTTACCTTGCTCAACCAGGAAGTTTTAATAGATGAAGAATACCTACTTCCTGTTTCCTCCCCAGCCAACTTCCACTTCCTGTTTCCTTCCCACTAGTTGTTGCTAGGTTCTTTTGCAAGAGCAGGAAACATGCTTCTGCCCATCTCTATTCCTTGACTGAAAGTCCTGCACTCTTCTCCACAGTGTGACGTTGTGGACAACCCTGCCCAAATAGCCGAGTTTTATACATCACAATCTTGACCATATCCAGGTATGAGCCTTTAAATTTGTGCTCTGTTGCCACAGGTGCCAGAGAATAACTTTCTGGGCCCCTGGGGTTGTGCTCCATGTTGCACAGAACTAAGTGGTCTAAGAGGCCACTTACAGCGGGGATGAGGTGGAGAGGGCACCACTGCCCCTTTTCTTTCAAAGCACGATGGTTGTCCCACCTCTGACACTGACAGAAATTAAAGTGGTGTGCTAAGTGGATACAGAAGGTTTACAGATATGCAGGCCAGAGCTCTCCAGAGAAGGCATTTGGACTGTTGAGGCTACCAGTTATTTTTGACATATACATATAAATGACATTTTATCAGATCTTTTAAAAATCTCATGAATTGCCTGTAAATGTCAGTATTCACCAAATTTCTGAAATTTGCCAACTAAAAATCATTATCTTTTCATTTGTCTCTTTTTTGTTTTCCTCATTGATTTGATGTATCAAACACTTGAAGATTGTGTTAGTCATAAACTATTCTCAGTTCTACTTGGAACCACAAGTTACCATAATCTACAACTGATTTTATTCTTTTTTAAAACATAATTTGTTGTTTTATTTGTAGCCATTTTTCCTCTATTCCTTAAAACATACATGGTTGCTTGGTGTTATTGAAGTTCTTTATTTTCAACAGGAATAAGGCATATGATTGGATACAATCTGTATAAAAATAATAATAATATGGCCAATTATTCTTTATATACTTTAAGACAAATTAAAAGAAGTTGACTAAGCTAACTATAACATGTATACTTATGTATGTGTGTGTATGAAGTGCTTTAAATGTGTTTTAAACTTATTCTAATTGCTATGAAAGAAGCATAAATATTGCTGGCATTCCAGCTGCTGATTTTATCTTTACTGAGAAGAAAGACAACAGAAGGAAAATGTACAAGAGACTACTAGCATTTGTACTCCCCCATTTAAAGGTTTGAAAGAGAAAAAAAGAACTTCAATAGAATAAAGCTAGAGATGCTGTAACACTTTACTCCTAAAACAACCCAATGTGGGAGAAAACGCTTACAATGGGAGCACCGCTCAGACTTTGAATAGCAGCTTTTAGGGGCCTATTTAGTAGACTTTTGTGTGATTGCTATGCTGAGAAAATGTGGAATTTAAGCTGTTGTTAAATGCAGATAAAGGTCAGAGAGCAGGATCTCCACAAACTATCGTTTGCAATATTTTTTTTAAACTTCCTTTATCCACAGAAGGAATTCACCATGCCAAAGCTAGGCAGGATTCATGCAAAATAAGGTATTCCTGGCAACCATGAGGTATTTACTGCTATTAACAAAGACCAGCACATAAATGCATTTGAATCTCAAACACAAGCCAGTGTTGTAAAAGAGTTCCAAAAGGTATTCACTTTTTGTCCACTTGCTGTTGGTTAGAATGATATAATCGATTTTTATTTAGAAATGCAATGGACTTCTGCTGCAGCAATGGCTTTCATCTTCTTTTGCAGAGTATAAATATTGTTAGCTTAATACCACTTGGAAGTTACTAATACTAGTATAAACTCTATTGTGCCGCTAGGCATGTTAATCAAACACGTTTCAGTTCTCAAAATCAATTTATGTATTTCATCTTTAAATCTTTGCACAGATAAAGTAGGCTTAGTTCTACTTCATTGCTTTCAATATTAGTATTACTTCAAAATTCATATTTATGAGATTATATTAAAAGTGAACATATTTAATTACATTTATATTTAAATATATTTTCCATGAAATTTATTTAGACTTAGGAAAAGCTTAACATGTATTATAGACATTCTTGTCTTGCTTCTCGTTTTTCCAAATATAGCTACTGATATTCTAGCCATACCCTAGTCTACACTGGAAAAATCTACTCTTGATATATTGCGGGTTGCTGAGATAGTGGAACTGCTTTTGAAACATTTACTCAGGTTAGTAAACCATACCTAATGGATTAGTTTAATGGATTTCTAGAGTCCGATTTCAACCTGTATTTAGTATTTTCCTGCTTGCTCTTAAATTTATATAAATTGACATGCAAACCGTTCCTTTCGGCATTAATCTGTCTTTCAAAAACAGAAGTTAGGTGGAAGTTGATGTCAAAGCTCTGATTATGTTCAGCCAAAACTATATCCTATTTTACTTAGTAATTCAATACCAGCTCTGTGCTATGCATGATGATATTGCCAGTAAATCCCCCCCTCTTACTTTGTGATATATATCCTGATCTTCTATATGCACCAGAGACTGTCTGTCTAAATTCATTATGTGAATTTATTTCTTGTGGCCACAATCTAGTGAAAGTATAGCCATAAGTACCAGCGAAATCATTGGAGCCTGCGCTTGCATTATATGGAATTGTGGCCAATATGGGGGTTATTTAAGCAACATTAATAACTGAAGATGTTACTTTTAGAAACCTGCTTATTTTTTGTCAAGATCATCATCTCAATTTGCAGAACACAAACTAACTAATATCAAAGTAGTATCACATAAAATATAACTGAATTCCAAGTACTGGAAGTTTTTTCCCCCCCAAATCTTTGTACAGCCATTACTCAATCAACCATTGCCTCCATATATAATACAGTGATAGTTATACTGGCCTGATTTACGGGGCTGATTTTTAAGATTACTGAGAGAATCTATATGAAGTGGTTTTAGAAAAAAGCATTATCTCAACACTTTAGGAAGGAACTAATCTGTTCCCTGCATTCAATATTAGGTACATGTAGCATTCACAAAAGTGCATGTCTCAATGTATGAAACAGAGTTAACAGGCTTGGTAACCGTGCACATGAGGAGAGGGGAGATGTGGTAGAGGACTGAATCCTTCCTTAAGAATTAGTACTCTCATAATAATGAGCTCCAAATTGTACATTGTCATATACTTTACTAAGTTTGGTGGATGTAAAAACCTTTATAACAAGGGCAGTACATGTACATTATTTATAAGATTCCCTGAAGTATCTGATCATGTCTCATTGTAAATATATTAGTACACACTTGAAATAGATTTGGGATTGTTAAATGCTAAGATCTTTTATAGCAGCTTTCTTTCTCCATTAACTGTGAGAGTACCTTGGAGTGCTCAATATTTTCAAATGCATGAATTAAAGTGCAAAGTGACAGTGGAATTATTACTTTTCATAATTAACTGAAGTGTTTTTCTACTTGAAAAATATTAAATACTAAATAGCTTGTGTGTTGTTCTTTTGTCTGTGGTGAACTGGGAAAGAGTCTTTTCCAAGTTCATGCATAAAACTCCCAAAGCTTCTTAGATCTCATTAGCATACATTTTAACTTATGCATGATACAAAGAAAAAAAGTGGCTAATGATATTGCACTCTCTTGCAGGCTTTTTATGCTACAGAAGGCATACTACATAGGATTACCGTGCAATTGTGATGGTAATTTGAATCAATTATTTTAAAGATAAAGATACATAAAAAGAACTCAAACTCTACACACAGAAGCACATTCACACAAATACGTTACTTTTATTCTGCTCAGTCACAAATGTGTTTGTAGTTTGCTAAGCCATTTCTGTTTAGGAGATTATAATATGTTTTGTTGGATCCCAGTATCCTATAAAGATAAAGATAAGTAGCAGAATTCACATGTATACTACACTTATCCTTTTACCCAGAAGTAATGTGTTTGTGATTATTAAACCATTTCTACTTCACACTAGAATTCTGATTCGTCACACTAGATCCCATTGCAATGCAGTTCTGACAGATTAAACTTTTGCAAAAAAGGTAAGGAACGCCACAGCAAAATTAAATTTTGTAGAGTCCCGCAGAACTAGGGTCCATTGAAATAAGAAAGATTGGTTATGTTTTGTAAAACTGGTGCTGTAAAATTAAGTGCATTTCCTCACCTAATAGAAGCCACTTAAAATAAGGGATTTATGGCAGTAGTAATTCCCTCCAAATTGTATCTGAAGAGATTTGAAGCCTATATATCAAGAATTTACCCATAATTTTTTCAATCTTAACCTACAAAAAAGTGTATCTGTTTCAACTCTGGTGTGAGGTACATACACAGTTTGCATACGCAGCTTGGCCACTGCTATGTTCCTTTTGGTAGCTATGAAGGTGCTGGGTTCCCCCTTGATGAAGAACTTGGAGCAATGCTATGTCAGGACTAGAAATGGGAGAGACATTTATTTGGGTCACCTTTTAATGCAATTTAACCTAACTCTACACTTTCAAACTAATATGTCAACCAAAATGCTATTATCATTCTAAATGTGCTATTCTAAACATTTTGCAATTATATGTAACATAAAATAGGTATTTTAGGGTAACCCACACAAAAATGCATCCATTAGAGAAAGTAACATGTGCCTTGCACCGCCTTGCAACAGTGACACATGCTATGGTAACTTCCCAGTTGGATTATTTTAACATGCTTTATGTGGGGCTGCCCTTGAAGATAGTCTGGGTGCTTCAGTTGGGCCTCCTCCAGGAGCCTCCTTGAAAGAGATTAGGAGGGTGGCTACCCAGAAGAGGGCCTTCTCTGTACCTGAAGGAGCGCTTACGTCCATATATGCCCGCCTGCCCCCTGAGATCTGCGGGAGAGGCCCTTCTCCGGGAACCCTCTGTGAAGGAAATTAGGAGGGTAAGTACTCGGAGGAGGGCTTTCTCTGCGGTGGCGCCCAATCTATGGAATGCGCTCCCCAGAGAGGTCCGCCTGGCGCCATCGTTATTTGTTTTTCGGTGCCAGGCGAACACCTTTTTATTCAAACATCATTTTAACTGTTAATACTATTTATTTATTTTATTTTTCGACCAGGGCGACTTATTTCATATTGTTAACTTGTTTTATATTTTTATTGTATAATATTTTAATTGATATATTTGTGAGCTGCCCCGAGGCTTCGGCGAATGGGACGGCATAGAAATTTTCTAAATAAATAAATAAATAAATAAATAAATAAATAGTGGCACCCTGACTGTGGAACATGCTCCCTAGAGAGGTTCACCTGGTGCCAACACTTCTTTCCTTTCCATGCCAGGTGAAAACCTTTTTATTTTCCCACTACTTTAATTGTTAATTTATTGTTATTTTCATCTGTGGTTTTACATTTAATATTGGATACAGTGCTACTTTTACTTTTATTTTTATCTAATTTTATTGTTATTGTGAACTGTCCCAAGACGTCTGTGATGGACAATATACAAAAGTTTTAAACAAATAAATATCATTTATTTTATTTATTTTATTTATTTTTATTTATATCCTGCCTTTTTCCTACAAAGGGCTCAAGGCAGCTTACATCATCCATCTTATCCCCACAACAGCAACGCTGTGAGGTAGGTTGGGCTGAAAGTCTGTGACTGGCCCAAAGTCACGCAGTTGGCTCCATGGCCGAGCGGGGACTAGAACCCAGATCGTCTGAGTCCCAGTCCCAGGCTCTTAACCACTACACCACACTGGCTCTCATGTGGACAATTATTTATTTATTATATTTTTACACCTCCCATCAGCTCAAAGGCTCCCTAGGAACAATGGTGGCAACAAATGCCTTCAGTAGTCCAAATTGTAAACAAAATTGCACGTATTACATTTTTAAAAAATTCTTGACATTTAGGATGAATGAAACTTGATACTGGAAATATTCCAAACATTCAGGATAAAATGGACTTTGTTGTTGTCATATGCCATTGTTATGTCTCTAACTTATGGCAGTCCTAAAAATGAACGCTATTCAAAGTGTCTTGTCCTTGACAGCCTGACTCTGCTTTTGTAAACTCAAAGCTGTAGCTTCCTTTATAGAGTCAGTCCATCTCATATATGGTCTTCCTTTCCTTCTGTCTTTGACTTTTCCCAGCATTATTGTCTTCTCCAAGGAGTCTTGCCTTCTCATGTGCCCAATACCTTCAGTTTTGTCACTTTTGTTCTAGGGAAAATTTTGACTTGATTTAATCTTGTTTCTCTTTCTGTCAGTCCATGGTATCCACAAAGCTCTCCTGCAACACCACGTTTCAAATGCATTCATTTTCTTTTTGTCAGTCTTTTTCACTCTCCAGATTTCACATCCATATATAGAGATTGGGAATATAATAGGGTGGATGATCTTGTCCTTGGCCTGCAGTGAAATGTCCTTCACTTGATGATCTTTTCCAGTTCCTTCACTGTAGCCCTTCCAAGTCTTGATCTTTGAATTTCTTGGCTTCAGTCTCCATTTGAATTGAGCCAAGGTGTGTATTTTCAATTTCATTAGTATTGACATCAGAGTTCTGTAATTCTTCTGTATATTTATTTATTAATTATATTTATATCCTACATTTTCAATCTTTTCCTTCTCTCAATCTTATCCTCACAATAACAACCCTGTGAAGTAGGTTGGGCTGAGAGTTCCAGATCGCCCGAGTCCCAGTCCTGCACCCTGAACCATTATACTATGCCAGCTTCCTTAAAGCTGAGATGCAGTCTTGCTTTTGCACTTTCTTCTTTCACTTTCACCAGCAGTTGTTTCACTTCAAAGCTGCTTTTGTTTCAACACTGGGGCCTCAGTTCTGTAACCTTTTGCTTTTGCTTCTCACATTGTCCCTAGCAATTTTCTTTCTACTGTTTTCTATCTATGCTTTTTCTTCCTTTATGCTCCAGGAATGGTACTTCTGCATTCTGAAATGAATGAATGAATACCTCTGTTTTCAGTCTACAGTTCTTCATTTTCAGTTGAGTTCCGTAAATGCAAATCTTTATGTGAACTTTACATTTATCAGAAATTGTAAATTCTAAGTTGTACTTTGGCTCTATGCTTCTTTAGTGATTTTTGATATTAAGAATTCATGGTCACTAGCAGAATCTGCTCCTAATCTTGTTTAGCTAGGGATAATATAGCTTCTCCATGTCTTATTCCCAATTACATAGTCTGTTTCACTTCTGTACTGGCCATCTGGTGATTTCCATTTATACAGTTATGTGATCTTTATTTATTTATTACATTTTTCTACCACCCCAAATCTATCTGATAAAGCATCTGGTGAACAAATTCCTTTGTTGCCGGAAGGAATGCAAGGATGGCTCAGGCACACTTCCTTAAGCACCATGTTCCAGAGATGGGATGCAACCACAGAGAAGGTTCTTCTCTTGACTGTCACCCCTTTTCTTTAAGGGCTGGTTCTTGGAAAAGGAACTCCATAGATCTTAAGAACTGGTCAGGAACATATGGACAAATGTGTACTTCCAGATACCGGGGCTTCAAGCCATTTAGGGTTTTATAAGTTGACATCAGTAGTTTGAAATAGGTCTGGACTTCAACAGGCAGCCAGTGTAGCTGATAGAGGGCTGGAGTGATATGATCTTGAGGGCCAATCCTTATTAACAGCTGCACTGCCCTGTCCTGAACCAATTGAAGTTTCTGGACCATTTTCAAAGACAGCCCCACATAGAGTGCATTGCACTAATGTAGGCTAGGGGTTACCAGATGCTTGATGTAAGTATTTGGGATAAACAAATTGTGGGCTTCATGGAATTTTATGAGTCATTCCTCTTCATTTCTTACCCCTGCACCAAATTCTCCTACAACATTTGATTCTGCTTTGTTTCCTGCTTTTGTGTTCCATTCAACTATGATTATCAGCATGTCTTCTTTTGGTATGTTACCAATTTCCTCTTGAACACCTGCATAATGTTTTTGATTCTTTTTCTACATCGGTTGTTGGAGCATAGACTTGAATGAGAGTTATGCTTATAGATTTTCCATGAATTCTGATTGCTAAAATTCTGTCAGACTTTGCATTCTTGCCCATTACTGTCTGTGCTACATCATGCTTTAGAATTAGAGCCACTCCATCTTTGGAGTTTGTTATTTCCAGAATAAAATGCTTTGTGTTTGTCTGACTGAAAATATCCCATTCCAGTTGACTTTAGTTTGCTTTAGTTTGCTTACACTAAATATGATGTTTAATAATGATGTTTAACCATTACATTTGTTTATGATTTTCCTTTCACCTCTATGTATTTCAGTAATGAAACTTCCTTTCAGCTTCGATCTAGTTGCATCATTAGTAACAGCACTATTTGTACTTGTTTTGCTTTTTCCTTTGAGTCAGTTGAGTTTCTTCCAACCTAAGAGACTCATCTTATCTATTGTTTTGTCATAGCGTTTTCAAGGAAGGAAAATTCAGAAGTAGTTTGCCTTCCTCTGTGACTGCTAACCAGAATTAGCTTGAGCATTACTGTTGTTTCTTCGTCGTGGCCTCTGTGCATCACACATATGGGTGCTGCGCCTGTGCAGTGCCTTTGGCCGGAAGATTGAAAGCTAACAGTTTTTCGCAGGAAGCTCCGCTCCCCCTCCCCCCTATAGCCTATAAAGAGCGGAGTGTCTGCCATTTTGTTCAGTCTTTGCGACTGCCGTTTGTTGTGCCTCGTGCTGCTTTCGCTCTCGCTTTGACCATTACTCGTTCTCACTGTTCGCAATTGTTCTTCTCTCCAAGTTTAATATCCCTGTTTAGTAGTTTGGTAGTTCTTGTTATTATCACCTCCTTGTAGTTCTCTTGTTTCTTTCGTTCTCACTCTCTTTAAAAAAAACCAAACCAAAAATATATTATTACCCTCTGCACTGTCTTCTCTTTTCTCATGATGGCGCAACAGTTGGCTTTCCGCAAGTATGCGGAATGCGGGTCTAAAATGTCTCCTGCAGACCCGCATGATCTATGCCTCCTCTGCTTGGGGGAAGGGCATAGGACGGATAAATGTTCTCACTGCCTGGCCTTCTCTAAGCAGGCCAGGAAAAATTGTGAGAACCGCCTGCGGAGGCTTTTGTGGGATCGGGCTCTCCTCCAGTCTGACCCACTAGTGACTGCTCCGAAGCCTGGCTCCTCTGCTGTAGTTCTGCCCTCACGCCCTTCGGACGAAGGCACGTCTACCATGGGCGCTCCTAAGAAGAAGCATGAGAAAGGGAAGCACACCGATTCCGACAAACCGGCCGACCACAAAAAAGCCAGGAGGGAGAAGGCTCCAAAACCGCCTAAGAAGTCCAAGGACCTGGAGCGTCCTAGGCACCGAGACTCAGGCTTGACCGCCCCGTCGGTACCGATGACTGCCACTGTACTGACTCCATCTGACCCGGCGCTTCAGGCGGCTATGAGGGTTACCCCTCAGGGTTCCCCTTGTCATGTGACTGAGCTTCCGTCAGAGTCTCTCCCAGTTCTGCCGAGGGAGTCAATTTCTGATGGGGAGATCCGGGATTCCCCGCCTAGGGCTAGGTCCCCCACACCTATGCCCCCGGCCACATTGGAGGCGGATGTTGAAATGTCCCCACCTAGAAGCCGCAGAAGTCAATTCTTAGAGTGGCGATTGGAGGGATGGTACCGCCCGCACCGCTCCTACTACCACAGATGGGGCGATCCACGTTCTGTTGGGTACTCTTCTCCACCATCACCTCGCGACCGTACGTTGTCCTCGGCCCTGAGGCGTGCGTCCCCGGTACCAACTAGGGAGGAGAGCAGTCGGTCCTTCTCTCCTGCGGAGCCCTCATCATCAGTTCCCCTGTACTACGATGTAGAATCCGACGATTCTGAGGTCAATTCCACCTCCCCTGATGCCGCTGTGACCTCTCAGGGCCCTGCGTCACCTGACGAATCCAATATCTCCTTCGCAGAGTTGATGTCGTGTCTTGTCCAGTCCCTTGAGATCAATGCCGTACAGCGGCCAGGACCCAGTACAGACAAGTTCTACGACGTTGTCCACGGGGAGCATTCTACATCTATTGTGCTGCCGCTGATTACCACCTTGCGACAGGCCATGACGCAACTGTGGGACCTGCCCGCCCACCCCCAGCGGAGGTACGAATCCATGTACCGGGTCCGGGAGGAGGACATACCCTTCCTCCTCCATCACCTCAAACCGAATTCGGTCGTGGTGGAATCCTCTTAGGGTAGAGAGGCAAGAGGTCACACCGCACCGAGAGACAAGGAGGGAGGGAAGATCAATTCCCTGGCCAGGCAAGTATACGCTGTCTCTGGCCTAGGGATGAGAATTTCTAATTATGAGGCGACGCTAGCGAGGTACCAATACTTTATTATGCAGCGCCTCCACAACATCGTCTTGGCCCTTCTAGACAACCAAGGTGACCTAGCTAAGGTCTTTATAAAGGAGGCAATGCAAGTCGCCATCCAACAGCTGTCCACTGCTCGACATCATGTGGACACGGACTCGAGGGCCTTGGTCGGTGCCGTCTCCCCCTGGAGGCATGCGTGATTATGCAACTGTAACTTTCCGGAGGAGACGAAGAGGCGGATAGAGGAAATGCCCTTTGACGGGTCTGGCTTTTCCACTCAAGAACCGACCACAAGCTCAACAAAATCCACAAGTCACATATGATGGCCCGGAGGATGGAACTCCAGCCCCAGACCAGACGTAAGTGGTCATGGACCTGCCCTTCCTACAGGCAGTCCTATCAGTCCAGACAGCAGCCCCAACACCGGCAGCAGCAACAGCAACGCCGCTGTCAACAGCCCCCACAACGGTATCAGCAAGGCCGTCGTCGTTTCGACAGAGATAGGAGGCAGCGTTGACGGGACGGGCGAACCACTCCTCTACTTCCCACCTTACCCACCCCTCTCTCATCTGGGGACCGGCTGAGAAGCCGACTCCCCATTTGGGAGTCCATCACATCTGATCGGTGGATATTGTCCTTCATACAGCACGGCTATCGGATAGAATTCAACATCGTTCCTCCATCGAGTCCGATCCGGTTTACTTCATGATAGCCGGTATTGCTTGATGAAGTTCAACAACTTCTTTGTAAAGGAGCGATTCATCAAGTGACTCAGGCTGACGGACTTCACGGATTCCATTCCAGATATTTTACAGTCCCAAAGCGGGATGGTGGTCTGCGTCCGATCTTGGACTTGCGCAATCTTAATCGGTTTATCACAACAAAAAAATTCCGAATGACCACCCTTCAAAATATTCTACTGTTGCTGAGGAAAGAGGATTGGTTCGCCTCATTGAACTTGAAGGACGCTTATTTCCATATTTCCATTCACCCGTGTCATAGGCGCTTCCTTCGTTTTGCTGTTGCGTCCCAACTATTCAAATTCACAGTTTTGCCTTTCGGACTGGCTACTGCTCCGAGAGTGTTCACCAAATGTATGGCTCCTGTCTGCGCTTTCCTATGGCTCCAGGGGGTACAAATTTACCCTTACCTTGATGATTGGTTGCTGGTGTCCCAATCCAAGGAGTGACTTCTTGCATCCATATGTACAACCTGTGCCCTGTTAGACAATTTGGGACTATGCATTAATACCAAGAAATCTTCTCCCAGTACAGATGATCACTTTCATCGGAGCCCATTTGGATTCTGCAGTGGCGAAAGCCTTCCTTCCTCGGGACAGACAACAGACTCTTGCTCGCCACATCCATCGACTGCGACGAGACATGACGGTTCTGGCACGGTCCATCCATAGACTTCTGGGGCATATGGCTGCATCAGTTGCTGTGGTCACACACACCAGACTTCACCTTTGTCCCCTACAACTTCTGTTCAACAAAATGTTCCAACCACAAAGAGTTCTGACAACAAAGATGATTCAAATTCCATCCTCTGTGCTCCATTCTCTGCTCTGGTGGTCGGTCCCAGCCAACCTAACTGTGGGGGTTCCATTCAGACCGTGATGCCCTTCGGTAACCCTCGGTACCAACGCATCCCTACTGGGATGGGGAGCAGTATGCTCCGACCTATGCACTCAGGGCATGTGGAATCGTCTAGAATCCAGGAATCATATCAATTTCTTGGAGCTCCTGGCTGTATTCAAGGCCCTGCATTCCTTCAAAGATGTTCTCTGACATCGGGTCATTCAGATAACCTCGGACAACATAGCTACCATTTTTTATCTGAACAAGCAAGGTGGAACAAAGTCGCCAACTCTGGCCAGATGCAAATCTGGGAATGGTGCATCCCGAGGGGCATTACTCTGATGGCAGTACATCTCACCGGTACGGACAATGTGGAAGCGGATCTTCTGAGCAGACGCATGCTCATATCTCACGAATGGGAACTAGACCCCCAGACGTGCGACCATCTCTTCCGTCGCTGGGGTTTCCCCGATGTGGATTTATTCGCCACCTGACAGAACAAGGTGTGCAACACTTTCTGTTTGAGAGCGGGAATCGGGCACGGATCCCTAGGGGACGCCTTCATGATTCCTTGGAGCAACCTGAAATTTACACTTTTCCCCCAATTGCCCATTATGAGAGTGATAGTGAAGATAATACACGACGGAGCCACAGGGTTACTGATAACCCCTTGGTGGCCACGCCAAGCCTGGTTTTCTACACTTCTCCACATCTCCCGCGGAGAATACCTCCATCTTCCACTGCTTCCATACCTCATATCCCAACGAGAGGGCACACTTTGCCATCCAGATTTCACATTGCTGAAATTAACAGCATGGAGAATCCGATAACTCTCAATACGGCATCGGTACTGACAGCATCTATAAGTGGCTCGGATCCTGTCTCCGGATCCGGTGCGTTGTTCCGCGTTTCGTCTTTACTCGTTTCCCCCACATCATTGGGTCCAATGAACGTTCCATCAGATCCAATAGCTTTTTATTCGGATATCCAACACATCCTTGATTCTGCGTTAAAGCTGTCTACGCAGAAGTCCTATGTGGCTAAATGGCGATGATTTTCTACTTTTGCCAAGTCTCATTTGTTTTGTCCACATGCTGCATCTATGCATCAAATTCTTCAGTTCCTATTAGAACTGCACCAGTCTAGACTGAAACCGTCTTCATTAAAGTGTACACGGCAGCTATTCCCTATTACCATGGTTTAGTTGACGGTTCACCCATCTTGGGCCCATTGAAGTCCGGGCCCAATTCAAGGTGTTGGTAATGACCTATAAAGCCCTAAACGGCTTGGGTCCTGGTTACCTGAAGGAGCGCTTACATCCATATATGCCCAGTCGCCCCCTGAGATCGGCGGGGGAGGCCCTTCTCCGGGAACCCTCCGTGAAAGAAATTAGGAGGGTGGCTACTCGGAGGAGGGCTTTCTCAGCGGTGGCGCCTAAGTTATGGAATGCGCTCCCCAGAGAGGTCCGCCTGGCGCCGTCATTATTTGTTTTTTGGCGCCAGGCAAAGACCTTTTTATTTAAGCAGCATTTTAAATGTTAATACCACTGAATTTTATCTGGCCAGGGCGGCTTATTTTATAATGTGTGTTTTAAATTATTATGATTATTTTATATGTATATTTTAACTTATTGGTTTTATTTATTGTTGTAAGCCGCCCCGAGGCTTCGGCGAATGGGGCGGCATAAAAATGTTTTAATAAATAAATAAATAAATCTTCTATCAACCAATTATAAAGAGATTTCTTAAGGGTCTTCATAACTGCTGATCTGACTGTTAGTGCTGAAGGGAGTGGATGCATTTTAATCTGGTGTCTCCACTTTGACCATTCCTCCTCAGGTGACCCTCCTAGAAGCCCAGTCTAGTGAAAGAGACTAGCCTCTCAGAGCTTTGCTCTCAGCTTTTCTGATATTCTCAAGGTCTCTCACTATATTAAGATGTTCTCTGAAATGGGGAAAAGGAACTTAAGACTGGAAAAATAAGAAACTGAAAGAATTGGATTTCTTTCAGTCCATACATTCCTAGTTATAATCTGTATCATTCCAGAAGCATTGTTCAAGGGAGAGAGGGCAGTCTCAACTGACCTGGGTGCCAGTAAGATATTTGCAGACACTTACAAGAAAGGGCATGTTACTTTCATGAAAAAGAGAAAAGAAGCCACTGCTGCCACCAATTTTTCCCACTCCAAAAATGCTACTCCTAAAAATTATTTTCACCATCATGAAAAATATTCTGGATTTTCCCCTTCTCTTTTCTTCCAACTTTCCCCACCCTATTTCTGTAGAAAAACATCAGCCTACACTAAAAACATCTAAAATATGAAACAGGACAGATTTGGAATATAAATCATTCCTGCCCACCCAACAACAAATCAAGCCAAAAGGCTTCCAGCTACTATGTAGTGTCAAGAAGCTCTTGTTCATCTTGTAGGACAGACATAGCAAGAACAGTGACTCTTTAATGAAGCCATTCTTTTCAAGCAATAGGTAGAAACAGTACTGCAAAAATGATGTAGTCATTAAACAAGATACAAAATGCCATTAGCAGAAGAAGGTAAAAGAAAACAGGTGGAGGAAACATAGGAGAAACCAGGTTGGATAGCAGGAAGTCATCACTTAACATGTTCATGTAGCCACTTCTCAGTCTCTTGAGACAAATTCCATTGTTCAAGAGCCTGCTTCTTTAACATGTTCTATATGTCAGATTTAACACTTCTACCAAGTCTAACTGTCTGGATTTATTCTTAGCTCTCTAAGCCTTCACTAGTAAATGCCTAGGTATGAAAGCAGCACATCTTAGCTGTGCTTGCTGCAGCTTCAAAAGAGACTATATAGTAGGGTTATATCCAATTATTACAAATTGCATTTACACATTTCAGCAAGCAGGTAGAGTTCATGGTGAATTTGTTGCACTTCGCCATCTCAGATTTACCTCTCACATTTAATAACAGCATGATTCCAGTATGGACTTGGTTCATCTACTTTTAATTGGTGTAGCTCTGAATGTGGTAGCAGGAGTAATGCAATGAATAGCATAAATGGAATAGATAAAACTAACAGACGTTTTGAATAGCAGAAAGAGCTGTAGAGGCAGAGTATAACAATAAACACTGAGTAACTGATTCCCCTTCTAAAGGCAGTATAGGAATGTAAAAAGAGAAGGCAGTTAAAGTATGAATGTAAAAGAGAATGCAATGAAGGTTAAAAGGTCTTATTTGTAGAAAAGAAGCAAATGGTGTTCAGAAAAGCAGAGCTATTAAACCAGTGAACAAGATGGATCTAATTCTGTGCTTTTAACAAGAAATAATAGTCCAAGTTAATCTTGCAATAGTGATTTATTTATTTAATCAATTTATATGCCAGCTTCCTATCATACATTCTCATAGTGGCTTATGTTAAACACTGAAAACAAACTCCTTCTGCCTAAGGTAAGAGAAGCAGTGCTGATGCCTTGCCCTCCCACTTCTTGCTGCAGCTACCACCCACCTTCCTCCCTTTGATTCACTCTGACTGCCTCCTCAGAGCAAGCCAGAAGGCGGGCTCTCTGGAGAGCTGTATCAGCCTGACTCTTTAGAGCTGCCCAGTGACAGATGCCTAATTCTGATGTCATTTCTCAGATCCTAATTCTGATGTCATTTCTCCTGAAGAGCTGTTCCTATGAATTCAGTTGCTCTGCAGCGAGTCTTCCAAGACACCTCTCTTATGGAGGAATTGCCTGTCCTCTGTTATCCCTGGTCAGATAAAAGACCAGCTGGATGCATTGGAGAAAGGTGGACTACCCTAGAGGAGGGGTGTCCCTGGATATCACCTACAGTGCAGGTAATCTCCTAGGATACCTCTCCAGCCAGGCACTGCATGGCTCTTAGGAAGGGCCTGCTTGAAGCCAAGCATTTGAATCTGGGCAGTGCTCTGAAGAGCTGCACTGGTCACTTGTGCAGCTGATGCAGCTACACAGAGAGCCCACCCGCCTCTGGCATGGTCTAAGAAAGTCTTTAGAGAGAGCCAGAGGATGGGAAGTTCCTCTGTTCATCCTGTCTTGCTCTGAGGGTCCCTCAAAAATGGTGGTAGGTACTCCTGAGAGTTTGCCCGCCTGCCCATCCATCTGCCCCGTTTACTCTGAAAGGGTAATCAGAGGGCAAGTTGTTCAGAAGAGCCATGCCAGCTGCTATCTTGGGTTGGCTAGCTCTTGGTATAAAAATTGGGCTGCCATGGCACAAGTAGTAAGTGCTGTGTTGAAAGGGGTTGAATGTAATTATCCCTCTTGAACATATATTCTCCCTCTGTAAAAAATGTCTTTTGTAATTATTTTTTCACTGGGTGTGCTTTGCCCATTTTCTTCCTGTAATAAACATCCTTTGGAGGAATATTTTTACATTGCCTTTCAAGGGAAAGGTTGTCTGATGGGGAAAAAATGTCCTGACCTAGCTCTAATTGGTATACTGGTCAGGACAGAATGATGGTATAGAGGTAAAGTTTGAAGTTCAGGCATTCATCATGACATTCTCCTTAGTCACACCCCTAAGGCAAACATTCAGGAGCTGTGGTGACCCATTTCATCAATCATTTCTAACAGTTTTCAACTCATGATAGCTAATACGTCTTAATTGCCCATTCAAGACCAAGTCATCCCAAAATATTTGCTTTTCAGTAGGCAACTATATATTTGGTACTGGAAAACTTCATTCCTCTCTTCACAGATTCTTGTGAGGACTGCAGCTAGGTTTAGGAATCCTAATTTGGCGGGGGGGGGGCGGGGGGAGTGATTTCAGTGTCTCTGCTAATAAAAACGAGCCAGCACTGCATCCCTGTAGGCCCTGGCTTTCTTTCCACATCACTAGGAAAGATTGTAGTTGGGCATATAGGCTCATTTGACTATACATGCCCATCCATATTCTGTTTCATATAGCCTTGAACTAGTCTCTATTAGAGCTGGATTGGGTTAAAAGTTTTTTTTATACAGGGCAGTGGAGCAGCAATGAAAGCTATTTTCTGTGATTCGTCTTTCCCTGTATAGCTTCTCACCCTTTGAAACACTGTCCGGGTGGCCTGGGTGGCCTCAAGGGGAAAGAACAATGGCAAAGAATCACCATCTTCTCCATTGACCAGATGGGAGCAAGCCTCCACTAAATTACAGAGCTTTCAATCAGTAGATGAACATCGATTGGTACACCCACCCACGTTCACTATATGAGCTCCGATCTGCTGAGATTAAGTAAAGAACAAGTTGTATAAAATAACCAAATAGAACAGTTTTTTTGATAGGTGCTAAAATGCATGCAAGAGTGGAAAGTAAGGGGAGTTTTATTGGTGAATATTTCACCCCCCCCCATCATGGGAACTTATACAAGCATTAAAAATAATATTCTAGATTAAAATTTTAAAATAGCTTCAGATCTGGTTTTTATAGTGGCATAAGGTTCATAAGGTTGTTTGCAAGATATATAATAATTTGTTAAACACCTATCTTTTTTTCTGTAAAGGTTGCAAATTTGAGAGTTGGGTTATTTTATCTTTTTTTTACTCCACTAAATTTAAAATTTATTTAAATTTTGATATTTATTAAATGCTTATTGAATGTTAAAAATAAACATTCCCAGAAAACCCGAGTCCCTATACTTACAATGCAGAATTAGTGTGAAAATTTGAAACTTAAGACCACTAGGTGGGGTTGTAAACAATATAGTGTTTGTTTCATTTTTATGCTTTGCTGAAGCTGCATCATGCCAAATATATAAGACAAACAATGGTGAATCAATAAGACAAATATGGCTTTTATAACAAAATTTCTCCCTATTGTAAAATTTGAGAAATGTAAGCCAATAACATTATTAATTGTTAAAAAGAAAACAATCCATGTTCAATGAGCATATCAAGATCCATGCAATACCCTTTTTTGTCTCTTCCATGGCCATTTTTCTCATTTTACAGCATGGTTCCCTCTTCATTGTACGGACTTATCAACCCCAACTTGAAGTAGTAAAGAACAGGGAAATCAGGAATGTTAAGCAGCTATAAAAGTTCATTCTGTTTTATTTTATTTATACAGACTGGAGGGAAGCATTCATTGGAGTGGTGCTATTCCATGCACAAATAGCCACACAGCAGTGTATATTTTAATTTTATGTAGCAATAACTAAAAGGGCTGACAAAGCCACAATCAAACAAAGCATACCCAGCTATGCCCAGTAATCTGAATCTGACTTTAAATACCTTCCCGAGAAATTGCTTTGTTGCAAAAACATCATACTGCTGTGTTGTGTAATTTATGCATTCTTTCCAGTGTAATGTGAGGAGGACAAGGTCACTTTTTACATCACTTGAATGATTGAGTGTATATTCTGGGGTTAAGATACTCTCTTTCTTTCTTGAATGTCCAGGCTTTTGTCTTTTAATAAATCTAGAGGGTCTTCTCCCCCCAACGCACATCACCTATTTTTCCACTGCCTTGCACGTATAAAGCACGTAGCTGTGTAGCTGCTGGAAAAAACACCAGTTTCATTGTTTGTATGTCATTATCAATGTCAAAGATTGTCTTTGCAGCTTGGAAAAGACTTTGTATTGAACAAGAATCATAATGGCTGACATTTTCCCCCCACCTTCTGGGTCTTTCAATCAATTAGGCCCTGACTAGTTTTGAAATCCGTCATAGCTTTTCAGTTGTCCACTGATTCTTCCTCAAGATCATCACTCTTCCTCAGCTAAGGTTGTAATACAAGAACTTAGCATATTGCTGAACTAGGAATATTCTCCCTGAATTTAAATAATGTGTTATACAGTAAGTAGGGGGAAAACATTCTTTGTATGTTTGAATATGGTTGTACTGAATTGCAGATTATCACTTATCTGTGAAGTTTAAGATCTTGGATCAAATATATTTTAGGATAAGCAAAATAAGAGCTGGAGACAATGGCAATGTAGCCATCTATTCAGTGTTTAACATGTGAATGTATTCCTGCTTATATGTTTAGATCAAGAATAGTTTACCTTGCCTGTAAAGCTTGGTGGTAATATTTTCTCATTCATTCATTCATTCATTCATTCATTCACTGAATTGATACAATTTATTTGTCACATTCTCTAGTTTCAAAATACCCAAAATGATTTACAAATCAAGGCTAAAAACATGAAATGTCACAAAATCAAATAGCAACCAAAAGCAACCTTACCACCTGATGAAAAATAACCAATGTAGGTGCAGCCACCACAACACAAACCTCAAACCAGCAAACAGGGAAGATAAGAGCATCTGCATCAAAATCTCAGACACTGAAAAATGTCTGTCTTCCTGAAAAACGAAATGATTTAGCAATGAACTGTGGCTAGAAAAAATAATAATTAGATTGCTCCTGGAAGGGTGAATGGCATGACAGAGAAGGCCTTGTCCCACACTCCTTTAGAGCTCAGCTTGTATCAGCTGGGGCTCTTCCAGCCAATTGATTAAAAAACTTGTATGAGATAAACAGGACACTTAGAGTATTTAGGGCAGTGGTGGGCTACTTGTCCTCCATACGTTTTGGCTTGTCATCATCTTCTTCTTCTTCTTCTTCTTCCTCTTCTTCTTCTTCTTCTTCTTATTATTATTATTATTATTATTATTATTATTATTAACAACAATTTCATTTCTATACCACCCCACAACTGAAGATCTTTAGGCAGTTCACAACAATTCATAAAAACATACAGGGCTTACAGCTCCTGCAACCTCTTCCCATTGGTTATGTTGTCTTGGGCTGATGGAAGCTGTAAGACAAAACATCTTGAGGACTACATGTTGCCCATTTCTGATTTGGAGCTTGAAAAAAACCACCAATTTATTTATTTATTTTAGTTACCTCCTGCTTTTTTCCTGCAAGGAAGCCAAGGTGACTTACATAAGTAATGCTCTTCCTTCTCTCTATTTTATCCTCACACAACCCTGTGAGGTAGATTAGGCTGAGAGTCATTGACTGGGCCAAAATTACCCACTGAGCTTTATGGCTAAGAAGGAAATAGAACCAAGATCTCCTGAGTTCCAGTTCAGCAGTCTAACCACTATGCCTCACTGGTTCTTTGAAAGGTTTACTTCATTTGACATATGCATGATTAATTACTATTATTATTATTATGTGGCTAATGTCCAAAGGTTTTGAGTGCATGTTCATAATGAGTACAGTAATTATGACTATAATAAAAATAAAGTGATGAGAAATTAAAACCATTGGCATATGACTCATGGATACCAGTTTGGAAGCTTGTAATGCTAAGCCCTCTATCATCTGAAGGTCATGAAATTACACTTTTGATCAATTCATGCAAGCAAAGCATTCTCAATATGTTTAATCTAGGACCAAATTAAATGGAGTATTAGTTGTGTTAAGTAACAGCTATACAGCAAATGGATCACTGTTTTGCAATAGAAATTTCAGATGTTTGGCTCCTGATCCAGATTGGTTGGAGTGTGTGTGTGGGGGGGTACATTGTAGGAAGGGTTTAGACTGTCTACCCCACCTGCAATCCAGACTGGGTACTCTGTGCCTACTTTAGACATTAAAGCAATGTCTGTTTTGGCTGTGAAGATACATAGATATTCCAAATAGTATTAGACTGGAGCTTCTCAGTAATATTCCTTAAAACTGGAAATTATGAGGGAGATGTTAGGCAATATGAGAAATTTTGAGGGATTATTTATTGAGAAAATATCAAATGAACATTTTAAAAAGAGGGATCAGCCTATGCAAAAAAGGCAGCTATGGAGATCTTGTTCTGAACTGTAGGGAAAAAGATGAAGAGTAGCCATAAAACTAAGCAGAAAGGTTTTGTCTAACCATATTCCCATGTTTTGTTTTGTTATGCAGCTGAAGAGAATATTTTTAGAACTCAAATGTAAAAAATGTCAAGACACAAACATTATGAGTCTTCCTTTTTACTGCAGTGTTATAATTTCCACAGCAGTAGTATGTACCAGTTCTCAAAGAAATGTTTTATGTTTAAAGGAATATTTTATATGCTCAACACTGTTCTCAAACAGCAGCTAGAGATCAAGCTATTATTAAACATAATTAAGTCTAACTTAGAAATAATATTACAATTGATGCTTAGTATTATTCATAGTCTTCCCAACCAGCTGTTTTATCAACAGTTGGGTCAATTTTTCCTCTTCATGGCTGATTGCCAGACACTAAGGCTGGCAGACCAGAAGAATACATTACTATTTTTGCTATTCCATTGGACATTTTGTATTTGCTATTCCATTGGACATGTATGGAATTTCCAGAGGGCAGAGTAAGGAAGTTGCACATGTATATTAATGGTTTTAAGACATGTGTATCTGTTTATATTGGATTCTAGATATGTGATTTCATCCATGGTGACAGGTATTTTTATATCAGATATTGGCAACCCCAATTATTCAGAAGCCTTAGTGCTAGCATAAATTTAGGGTATAATCCTATGGCTTGTGTCTCTGATGTATCTTACATGCACCTTATGCTTGGAATTAGATGCTGTGGCACTGTCCAGTTTTGCTGCTGCTGTAGTGCCTTGTGCTGGGTATTTCCAATTTAGTGCTAGGGAGGGCCAGGCAAGAAGACTGGGATGATGATTGGAATTGGTACAAGACCTCAACCGCTTCTCTTTCCTGTCCCCCAACATGCCCCCCTTTGCCCCTCTCCAAGACCCTGGAATCAAAAATGAGGAAACTGAAGTGGTCATACTTTGGGCATATAATGAGAAGGAAGACTAACTGGAGGAGACAATGCTGGGGAAAGTCAAAGGCAGAGGAAGGAGGAAGACCAACTATGAGATGGATTGATTTCACAAAGGAAACCACAGCCTTGAGTTTACAAGCTCTGCGTAGGATTGACAAGGCCAGGACATTTTGGCGGGCTTTCATTCATAGGGTCACCACAACTCAGGGATGACTGGACAGCATGTAGCAACAAGAAATGACTGTCTCAGTTCTTAAAACAATCAAAATAAACCCACAAGTATAAAAATAATAGTGTATAACTACTTTTTGTTTTACTTATACTATGCACCAGCAACTCCAAAGACTTCCCAGGAATGCAAACAATATGAATATGATAATAAACCTGTACAATATACAAAAAAAGTGCAGTTCATCCTAAACCATATTAAACAGCAGCTTCACTTCAAGTATGTAACAGGAAAATTATTAGAAAGAATCTTAATTATCAATGTAAAAATCTACAAAAATGGAGCAATCTGGCAACTAAACAACCAGGTGAGGCCCCCTAGGGAAGGCATTCTAAAGAGGAAATGGTAAGATGGTCTTAACTATCACTATTTATGAACTGCAACCAGTTTTTTCAGGGCTGGCTCAAAGTTTACAGCCATGGTTAACATTTGAAATGTGCAACAAGTGTGCTGTTGTTTTGTAGTATATAAGTTATCTTTTTGCCTTGGCTTTCAGTCTCAGGACAGTGCACATAATAAAAACAAAGCAATCAATAACTTCAACAATATAGCACTAAAATAGCAACTATGCACCAAATACAAAATAACAAATTATGGAAGTAAAGCACTTTAAAACTCAACTTTAGGGCAAAACATAAAATGCAGAACAGGACAATAAAAACATATAGAAGTAAATGTCTAAGAACAGAAAAACATAAACATTTGGCTGGTGTCAAATATTAACAAGGAAGATACCACACGCATCTCTCTAGGCATGGCATTCCACTGTTTTGGGGCCATCAGACAGGCCAGTTGGATGGTGACCTCAGGAGGACACTTGAGAAGTTGCCCGAAGCTATAAAGGGCTTTACAGGTCAAATTGAACTGAACCAGGAAATGAACCAAGAGTCAGTTATACAATACTTCTGGAATATAAACTGTAAAGCCAGGTCAGTGCTTTATTATATTTATATCCTGCCTTTTTTCTTTCAAAGAACTGAAGGTGGCTTACACAATTTTCCTTCTCCTCTCAATCTTATCCTCACAATGATCTTACCCTCTCCTGTGAGGAAAGTTGGTTTAGAGTTAAGGTTGAGAGTCTGTGATTGTCCCAAAGCTCCATGGCTCAGCGGGAACTAGAACCCAGACCTCCTGAGTCCAGTGCTGCATTCTTAACCACTAAACCACACAGGCTCCCTTGTCATTGTAGTTTATATAACAGAAGTTCAGATTGCCTTCAGAATAAGCGAAACCATGATTTTTCCAGACCCTTTCTGACAAATTTTTGATATAACACTTTATCAGTGCTGCCTTGAGGAGGTTTGGCAACTATAGAACCATCTCTTTGCTAGGTGCCTTATGTTTCTGGAATCCAGTGGCCCAGCCTGTCTGGCTGTACAGTATTAATCTATTCTGTCTCCTAATTCCCAACTAGTCATGCAAGACTTTAGACAGGCCTGCTCACTTTTTCTGTTTCTATCTTTTCCATTACAGCAGATGGGCTTCAAGTAAACTCAATGTTACAGCATAGACGAGCTGTTATAAAATAGCCAACAAAGATGCATTAATGATTTAATCATTAAGAGTGTGAGGGACATGTTGAACAGTCCATCAATGAGAATAAGTAGCCTTTACTACTATTAAACATCACATTGATTGCTAATCCCATTGACTGCTAATCCTTTCCTCAAGAATCTTTTCTGCTGATTTTACACTAATTCTGTTGTTGTTCCACATTTTAATATGTCTATCATCATAGATTCCAAGGTTCTGCTTTTTTATGCATAAAAGATTACATTATCGAGAATAGCGCATGTAGGCAAACTGGTGCCCTTCAGAAGCTTTGGACTACAACATTATCATCCACTGTGATCTAAATAGTTTTAGCAGTATGTAACAATTCTCAACATGGTGCAAAATCGTTGTCAGTGACAGAGCTAAAAACACTTCAAGTTTGACCACAAATGTAACAAGAATGCTTTATCTGAGCAGTTACCCAAAGCATGTGGAAAATACTTGTGGGAATCAACTCAAGGTCATAGAACTGAAAATAAACACTCATCCTAGACAAGTGTGTAGAAAGTTCACTCTCAACAAGCAGAATGAAAATGCTGTTTTCTTGATCAACATATTTCTCAAAAGTGTTCTGGAAAAGAAGAGACTGAAGAGGTTGACTTAAAGCTTTTGTTGACTGACAAGGGTTTGCTAAAGTAACTACAGGAACTCCATGGGAGTAGCTTTCCCTGCTGCTAATTCCAGCTTCCTAATAGCAGCCCTACAGGTGCTTAGCAATTGTTTGCCTCTTTTTTCTTCTGTCTCTGGCTTCTCTTGATCTCCCAATACCTGGCTCCAGATTACTAATGTCTTCCCTGCTGAGCAAAAGACACATCTATGGAATCTAGTTCTTTGAACCTGGTTCTAAATGGTGTGAAATCTACTAATTGCTGACAGTTTGCCCTTGTCTGTGCTTTCATTTGAACAGAATTCAGCATTGTTTTTGCTGTTGCTGACATCCTGTGTTGACAGCAGATAAATGTCTGAGTTTAGACACTGCCTTAGTACATGAAGGTTGAACTGTTGGATGACAAAGGTGTAGAAAGATTACTGAAGGAGGACAGAAAGATTGAAGAAAAGCTGAATGAGTTGTTTGTGTTGGCATTTTTGGTGCAAAATATTGAACAGATATTTATGCATGTACCTGTGTTTTAGAGATAGAGCAGGGTATCTGAAGAACATGTCAAATAGCTAACGATGCATTATGTTCTAGAGTAAGTTGACAGGGCTAAAAGACTCATAATAAAAGCATGCAACTTTTCCCTAAAATCAGCCTTTTCCTGGAGGTGTGGTTCCCAACCATCTGGGACATGGGGGCCATATTAGAGTGTCCAATGCCTAAAGAGGGCCACATCTTAAATCAAAGTATAACAAAATTTATACCCTATGGATTTGGAACAAAAGTAAACATTCAGATGTCAACGAAGAAATGTAAGTTTGAATTCAATCCATTTAGAAATTTTTTTTACCATGGAATCCTTTTATCTAGCTACACATTCTTACCTAGACAGTGTGATTTTTCTGGCTGTTTTCTTTTAATCCAGGCATTAATGTCCAAGTCAAGGTTTGTGACAGATACCCTTAAAATGTCATGTAAATGTTCATCTATAAGTCTTGACCTACACTTGGATTTCACAATTTTCATCTTGGAAAAAGTTTGTTCACAGATGTATGTGGTGCCAAAGATTGTGAACGTGCCTGCAACAATTTTATTTAAGTTGATAAATGTATCAGATAGACCACAATAGAAATCTAGCAGACTATTTTCTTTATAAATGTCTTTGTAACATCTAAAAAAGTTACTTGTATCTTCCAATGATGCTTCAAATGGATTCTGAAACATTCCTATTTCTTTTCCATGCTTATGGCTATCAGTGAATCTATTCTAGAATTCCACCTACAATAGGTTCAGTGTTTTGATTTGTCTTTAGCATAGGATTGTAAATTCCTGTCCTTATCAAATTTTATTTCATTCCAATATGTGAAGTTTGAAAAGGTACTTTCACTAACTTGCTTCACAAAAATGTTTAGCTTTGTCTCAAAACCTTTCAATTCTGAATGTCACAGAACATTGGGAACCAGTGCTATAGAGATTTAGAAGATTACTAGTGAAGTAGACAAAGTGGATAAAAAAAGCATTTTCTTTCTGTCATCATTCTTGAAAATTGGATTCAGGACAAACTAAGAGAATAGTTCTTCACATTATACCTATTTAACATTCAGCATTTGCTGCCTTAAGATGGGGTGAAGAGGTCTGCAAAGCACACACTTTGCATATAAAAGGTCTCAGCTTCAGTCCCAGGTAAGACTGGCTAAGACTGAGATACTGAGAAAGCCATTGCCAGTCTGAGTACTGGACTTTGATCATACTAAACTAGATCAGCCAGTGGCCTGACTTGCTATAAAGCAGCTTCTTCTGGGTTCCATCCAACATCATATCAGTGGACTTCCACTTGCACAATGGAACATCCCCTTCCTCTCCTCCCCACTGTACCCCACACATCAATGTGTTACAGAGGATCCCCAAAAATTCTGCAACAGATTGGAGGGCACAAGAGGGCTGCAGAAGGACTTTATTTTGCCAACAGTGTCTGCCGCACTAGTTTGATACAGCCTTATGTTACTTATTAGGTAAATTATAGCCTTTAGAGTTTTAAGCAGTAATAATGTTTAACTTTTATCACTCATACAGATTGAAGCAGACTGACAAAATATAGGAATGCTTATCAAAATAAAGGTCGTTGGTAGTATAGTCTTTCAAAGGGGCCAGTGTTCTGAGATCTTAATGCAACTGCATGATATACCCTTCTATCCCTGTAATAGGAGTCTCTTGGCCATCGTGAAAACTTTGATAGTCTACTGCCAATGGCAAAAAATGCTGTAAAGAACTCTGAAAAGAAATAAAATGATTGTATCACAGAAACAATTAAAATGCAATATCAGGCCAACATTTGCCATGTCCTTCTAGACTCCTGAATGGGTGCAGGGAAAATGGAAAAGCCCCTTTCTGTTCTAGCGTGTGGAGCCCAATGTCATATTGAGTGATTGGTGTCAAATATGCAGCCTCTAGGCCTCCCCAATCAATGGTAGATGAGAGAAGACATGATTTATTATATAATCAGGGAAGTTCTACCTACTTATAATTTATAAGTGAAAAGTATAGGGCTGAGAGCTTCCCAAAAGAAATCTTCTAAAGAATTTGTTGAATATTTGGGAGTATGATTTAGGAATAGACAATGCTTTGCCTCACAGAATATTTGAGACCAAACTTTCATCTTTAAGTTTTACCTCATATACTGAGTGAATGGAGCCACTCTCTAAGGGCCATAGAAATTTTAGGTGACAGATGTCAGATTCAATTTTATTCAATGGGGAATAATCTCAGATAAGTTGTGCTATAAGGGCATGGAACTGTCATCTAGAAAAAGGAACAGGGGAGGTGTCTGTCCCCAAGGACATAAGCTCTGATTTAGCCCAATTGATCATATATGATGATATTGACTGAAACATGCCTATTAATTTGATACATTCCAGTACAGAGTTTTTAGGATCATCAGTAAACAGTAACATATTATCTGAATAAAAGATGCTCTTATACTTATGGTATGATAAACAAAACCCCATATTGCCCTGTTTTGTCAGATGGCATAAGCCAATATTTTCAGACAGATATTGAATATCAGTAGAAAGAGTGGACATCCCATATATTTGTGCTCCTTTCAAGTGGAAGTGTTGGAGAAAGGACCCCATTGGCCCACTCTGTGACCCTGAGTTTGGAATATTCACTCAGGCTGGAAATTCTTGAGGAAAGCCAAATTGTGAAAGTGTGGTAGTGATATATAGCCAATAAATCTTATCAAAGGCCTTTTCAGCTTCTAGCAATAGGATATCAGCAGGGAACCTTCTGGAAGCATTAAGTTCTACTTGTTCTACCAACAATCTCAGACTTCCTGTTTCATACCTGGTATATATGAACCCTGACTTATTGGAATGTATTAGTACAGCTATTATTTCTGAACTGCATTAGCTAGTGCATTGGTGAGGATCTTGGCATCTGCATTAATGAGGGAGATTGGTCTTACAATGTGCACAGAATCAATCTTTGCCCAGTTTGGGGATGACTGAAATATGACCCTGGAT